>NC_142939.1:11650135-11672571 GCF_046866305.1 Octopus bimaculoides | reverse complement strand
TCTTTGATAGGGAATATGGGAAAGATTTCTATTTTCTGGGTATTCGAGATTAAGGAGTAGTTAGTTATACAGAATATATAAAGTAAGTAATGCAGTGAGCAATCAAGACAGCAAGTGCGTGGTCGTCAAATAAAATTAATAGATCTAATGCCAATAGATGGTATGGTCTGTTTCGTTTGCCCTCTTAAAAGATCGACAAAATGTTTTTTTTTTCTTTCTGAAACTAATTAAAACCACGAATGGCTAAAGAGGAAAGAAAATTATATTGTTGTATAATTGCGCCTCTGACAAGCGCGCAGCTGCGCAACGAAGACTCTAGCACTTCACGATATAAAGAAAATTTTAATTTAAACAGATTTTGTGTATTTCTGAATGATTGAAATGGTGCTTCTTCAACTTATTTGCTTCAGTTTATACACAGTCTGAAATTAAATCACTTATTGTACAACTTCGAAAATTCCATTGCTTAAACAGATAGAATTTTGGTTCCTATTCTGGAAGTAGACCAAATTTCGTGAGGGTGTATTGTAGGAAAGACTGGATACCCGAAATTTTCACTTTTAATAAGTTAGACATCATGTTAGCTGCGATGGAAATTAGAATTAGGAATATTAAGAATTTTAATTTCTTTCTTCTTGGAGACAAGCAGAGTTTTGTATAAAATTAGAAGCGTAACTAATTCAACTTAAATGTCTGTTTAGTATATTAGATTCACTCCGGAGAATTATCAAAGGAACACTAGCTGCAGCGGGGTTTGAACTCGTGATGTGAATGAATGAAATTAAATACTGTCAAACAATTAGCATTACGTTGACTGGGTCGATAATTTGTTCCACAAATTTTCACGAAATAACAACCGGGAATCAATCGAACCTAGACTACAAAAGCTATCCAATGTCTAAAACCATCCAACTATGTATATATCGATAGTCGGTCTTTTTGACCGTTACTACATTAATATGTCTAGCCGTTTCTCTTGCTGTGCGTTCATGTGCGCAAATGTGTGTGTGTATGTGTGTCTATATACATACAACACACACATGCTCGTACATATATACGTACATATGTTGCGTGTGTATGCATTCATGTGTGTATGTTTGCGTGTTTGTGCGCCTTTTAATTCTATTTAATCACGTACTAACAGTTACTAACTTCATTATATCTCCGGCCGTTTTCATTGTTGTGTGTATAATGCGAATATATTTGTGTGAGTCTTTATACACACGCGCGCGCGCAGATGTATGTATGTACGTGTGTATGTGTGTATGTCTATGTGCGCATGCGAATGTGCGTGTATTACGAGTTAGACACGTACTAATACTCAGTACCTGTAGTAAATGCTTGAAAGGTTGTCACCGTTCTGACACTATTCAGTTTCGCCTCGTCGTGGTTAGAATGTAACTGGCCGTTTAATGTAGCGGATATTACGTGACTACTGTTAGGAAACAATACCATTTTGCGTTCTCTGTCTCTCTTTCTGTCTCTCTCTTTTTTACCTTTCTCTCACTCTCTCTTTTTTACCTTTCTTTCTCTCTTTTTACCTTTCTCCTCCACATTTCTCAGTATACATACATACATTCATTCGTATGTCTGTGTATGTGTGTAAAATTTATGAATGAGTGTGTATATAGCACGTGAGTGTCTGTGTGTGTATTATATTTTAATATATCTACTTTGGTTCGTTTTATATCATTTATTTATTTTGTGCTCCTTCCGTTTACAGAACATATTTTATATACTATCACTCCCGAAAAAAGAGAAACACACACACAAGCACACAAGAACACGTGCGTATATGCATACAGTGTCACTTAATTGAGCAACATGACAATACTACTGATTAAACAGTAATTACTTCCGGTTGTTTAATCACTTCCGATTCAAGCTTTAATTGAACAGAAAGAAAACTTTTTTTTTTTTGGTTCCTTTAAAAGGATGTAAGTTTACTCACAAAAATGTTTAAACTTGCCTTCTGCAATTATGGACAGTTTCACGAATGCTTCAGAGATAAACGTCGCTTAATGTAAGAACATTTACGCCATATTTTGTTTTTTCGAACAATTTGGAAAATATAATTGTCAACATAATGATTGTGAAGAATAAAACCATGCGGAATTACTTGCCCTAGGATTCTAAACTCCTTCAAGATCGAATCCTATCTACGTGGCTCTAGATTTGTAAGTTTTATAACTAGTCGTTCCTGCCCATTTTTTGTTGCTGTTTTGATACGATATAAACCACACTATCTAACCGCTTTTCTGCATTTGCTTCCTTCACATCATTATATCGACCCCTTTCATTTATTTTTGTATCAGATTTAAATCTGCGGATTGTGCTTACTACAACAACACCCTTGATTCCTTGCTTTCGATGAATTCCGTGATTCTCCCTGTTCAATGCTTCGTTGAAATTCAATGGCCAAATAGATTCACTCCAGCCTCTGACCCATACTCTCAACTGGTAATCTTCAAGTTTAGGGGGATAAACAAAAATATTCAAGGGAAGTAACTGAACGACTTACCAGTATTATCCGTACATCTCTGTTTATAAATAAATCACACGTGATTTGATTGACGTTAGGGTTAGGGTTAGGGTGTGATTTATTTATAAACAGCTAGAAGAAAACGGATAATACTGGTAAGTCGTTCAGTTATTTCCCTTGAATATTTTTATTTATTTTTTTATCCCCCTAAACTTGAAGATTACCCTCTCACCTACCTCTCTCTGTGCCTTTCCTGCTATTACTGTGATAACCTATGTGAAGCTTCATGGCTTAGTGGTTAGAAGGCTGTGCTCATGGTCGTGAGATTACGGATTCGATTCCTTGTGAGGGCGATGCTTTGTGTTCTTGAGCAAAACACTTCAATTCACGTTGCGCTAGTCCAGTCAGCCAGCAAAAGTGTGTAATATGGTGAACACACGACAGGCCTTGCAAATCGGTGATGGATTGAGGATCTACCAGCAAAATTAAATATAAGGCCAGGGTATAGACGGAACTTTTTAGACTGATAGGCCATATTCTTATCTGGTGTTTGGTATTACTTTATTACGATGGCCTCCGTTCCTCACAGCTTGCAAATTTCTTTAACTCCATAACTCATGCATCCACTCCCGCTTTTCACCCCTTATCACTCTTGATGCATCCAATACACACTCGGACCCATACTAACTAATGCTCAGGGATTTCTCCTCAGAACGTTGGCCCTTTGGAATCTTCTTTCTGTTCATGTCTTTTCTGAAGGTGTTGGTCTCAACAGTTTAAACGGAACATTAATGACATCAAGCTCAGCGTCTCGGAGGGCTATCAAACGTTCATAGCCAATGCCTCTTCCTCCATACTCAACAAATAAAAAAAAACTGTTAAAAATATTCCATGACCATCCAAAATACAGTTTTTTCCATATAAATTCCATGACCATCCAAAATACAGTTTTTTCCATATAAATTCCATGACCATCCAAAATGCAGTTTTCTCCATATAAATTCCATGACCATCCAAAATACAGTTTTCTCCATATAAATTCCATGACCATCCAAAATACAGTTTTCTCCATATAAATTCCATGACCATCCAAAATACAGTTTTCTCCATATAAATTCCATGACCATCCAAAATACAGTTTTCTCCATATAAATTCCATGACCATCCAAAATACAGTTTTCTCCATATAAATTCCATGACCATCCAAAATACAGTTTTCTCCATATAAATTCCATGACCATCCAAAATACGGTTTTCTCCATATAAATTCCATGACCATCCAAAATACAGTTTTCTCCATATAAAAATGCAGTTTTCTCCAAAGTCTCTTGATAAGTTGTACTTTAACGCTGCGCTTGATCTAATTTCTGACATCGACCCTTTAACCAGATACGAAGTCCAAGACCACGACATTATCACGACGTGATCTAATTGTCAGGTTCATGACAATTTCGTCTCCACGATCTGGATGAAATTATTCTCCTGTTCAACGGCAGACGCACACTCGACCGCCAGAGTCAAACAGCGACATATATCTGAGCCCTTTTAATTATATATGCAGTCATTTGTGTGGAGGCGCAATGGCCCAGTGGTTAGGGCAACGGACTCACGGTCATAGGATCGCGGTTTCGATTCCCAGACCGGGCGTTGTGAGTGTTTATTGAGCAAAAACACCTAAAGCTCCACGAGGCTCCTACAGGGGATGGTGGCGAACCCTGCTGTACTTTTCCACCACAACTTTCTCTCACTCTTACTTCCTGTTTCTGTTGTGCCTGTAATTCAAAGGGTCAGCCTTGTCACACTGTGTCACGCTGAATATCCCCGAGAACTACGTTAAGAGTACACGTGTCTGTGGAGTGCTCAGCCACTTGCACGTTAATTTCACGAGCAGGCTGTTCCGTTGATGGGATAAACTGGAACCCTCGACGTTGTAAGCGACGGAGTGCCAACAACAATACGTTATGTACTCACACTTGTATATACTCAGATGTCTGCCCAGAGGGATCGAAATCTCGAGACCGCGTGATTGCATTTTGAACTTCTTAAACATTTCCTTGTGCCTGAACGTTTAGTACATATGTACTCACACTTGCATTTAAACAAATGTTTAATACTGTATTGATTTGAACAAATAAATCTTGACATTTAGTTGTTCAGTCGGTTTTATAGTCTGTTAGGAACTTTAATAAATCTCAAGAATATTGCCGGACAAAATACCTTACGGTATTTATGTCATTTTACGTTTCAGGTCAACATTTCCTTTTAACCTACCGGCGTTGATAGAATAGGAACCAGTCGAGTATTGAGTTTGATATAATTGAATATATTTCTTCTCCCCTCAAGATATGAGTCACTGTGTCAATACTAGAAACTCTTATGATTGTTATTACTAGCAAGACCCGGGGAAGTTTCACGTTTTATCTTTGTTCTTATTTCCGATTGATACATTTACATTCAAAATTCTTCATATCAGTATTTCATTATAGCGCAGATTTCAATTTACATCTTCGATGTCCTTCCATAGTTAACGTTTCTCTGAGCGTAACACTGGAACTTGTTACTTTAAGAAAAAAATTAAGATTATGTCTTTGATTGCGTTCCATAGTTAACATCGTTCAACGCATAACACTAGATCTTTCTCAAAGATTTACATCATGTCTTTGATTGCAATCCATAATTCACATTGTCCAGAGCGTAACAATTGTACTTGTTTTTTATTATGACAAAGAAGGCGAGTTGGGAGGATTGCTAGTACGCTGGACGAAATGCCGCTAGGCATTTCTTCAATCTTTTTGTTCTGAGTTCAAATTCCGCTGAGGTCAATTTTGCCTTCCATCCTTTCGGGATCGATAAAATAAGTACCAGTTGAGTACTGTGATCGCTGTAATGGTCTATCTCCCTCCCCCACAAATTTCTGGCCACGTGCCTACAGTAGAAAGGATTAAGACAAAGGCTTAGATCGTTTCAATTTCTTCCCATAGTTAAGGTCGTCGAGAGCTTAACACTCGAACACTTACCATGACAAGCAGAATAAGATTATAGATACTATCAACAACAGTACCATTGCCTCGTTACTGAATATTGTCGAGCTCACAACCATGAGGTAGTGAGTTCGATTCCCGGACCGGGCTGTGGGTTGTGTTTTTGAGCAAGACGCTTTATTTCCTGTTGTTCCACTTCACTCAGCTGTAGAAATGAGTTGCTACAGTTCTGATGCCAACCTTTATCGGTCTTTGCCGATCCATTGGAAAACATTGGTGGTGTGGAGAGTGGGGGCTGGTATGCATGGGCCACTGCTGGTCTTCCATAAACAGCCTTGCCTGCACTTGAACCTCAAAGGGTAACTTTCTAGGTGCAATCCCATGGTCATCCATGAGCGAAGGGCGTCTTCTTTACTCTTTATGTTTGAATTAGATTTTACCAAATTCTCAGCAATTGCTTCTCAGAATCCCACTTTAGTGAATTCATGTAACTCCAGTTAGACATCAGAGGATAAAATTAAGTTTTCTTTTCTGTTATTTATTTCTCCCCAGAACACGACGAAATGATTACAAGTGAGAAGCGTCGACAGTCACGGGGCCTCAGGGCCTCAGAGATAATCAAATATCGAAGTATCTATGGTCGGCTTGACCGGCAAAAAAAAAAAAAAAAGAAAAGAAAAAGAAAAAAAAACGAAATAGAGGAAAAAGAAGGCCAATCAAATCCCTTAAAATTAAACTGTAGCATTTCTGAAATAAAGGAAGGATACATTGGCTAATATAATCGTAGATGCGATGGTCAAATCTGGAATGCTCTTTTTTTCTTTTTGATCAGGACTGACTTATGGCTAAACAAAAATGATTTCGATGACATGTATAAACTTATTGTACACGTGACAAACACATATACTATAACTACTGTTACAGCTGTTGGTTTTACTACTACAACTGCTGCTGCTACTACTACTACTACTACTACGACGACGACGACTACAACTACTACTACTACTACTACTACTACTACTACTACTAATACAGTAACGTATATATCGATAGCGCAACAACTATTACCACCACCACCACCACTGCCACTTCTTCATGTAATAACAGTACTACGGAGATATATCGGTTATCTCTTTCATGACTATATATCAGATATATCGATTTCCACGCCCACCAGGTATTGGTTGTATCGATCTGCAAAGCAAAGCTAGAATATAGGAACCTAAGGTTTTTTTTCTTCCTTTTCCTTTTCACCAATCTATTACTCAATATTATTACTGTTGTGTTCACTAACGAGATTAGCAATGTCCCTTTATCGACGATTTTTCAGTAAAGGATTTTGCGTGTTTCTTACACGTTACGTGAAGTTAGGTTGAAGCAAGCTGGCCCGGTGGACGAGACATAGACTAAGATGGTTCGTTTTAAAGATGAAGATTCAAATGTGTCGTGTTTTGGTTTATGGATAGGAAAAAACCCCTGTTCTTCATTACCACAGTTTGTCTAACTGCCGATAGAAAATAGGTATCTCGAGATCTGCGATAGGCACCCTTGTTTTTAATATTGGTTCATGTATGTATCCATGTATGTATACATGTATGTATACATGTATGCATGTATGTTAATGTATATATCTGTATCAGCCTAACCCACACCCCACCCATGCTTTCCCCACTCAAACCTCTCCCACCTCCCAACACCTTCACATCACACCCCGCTACACCAAATCACACAACACATCACATCAGAACACCCAGCCACGCACACACCAGCACTGACCGATTCCCACCCCCACATTTTCACGTCTTCACACCTACATACACACATGCATACGTTAAAATCACCAGCATTCTCTCACACGCACGCACCTTCGTTTTGGGATCACTGCTTCTTTGTTATCTCCCCTTTTTGTTAACTCTCCTGTGTGACCCTTCTGTCCGGCATTCACCATGATAGATCGCTGACCACTACACATATTTTTTTTCCTCTCCTTGTTTCTTTCTCTGTTCCTTTCTGTGGAAGAGCGTAGGCTCGAAACGTTAAATACTTTCTTTATTCCCGAGCATTATACTAATACATCCATTTGTTGTTTACACCACCTATCTTCGTCTGTTGTTTTTTCGTGAATTCTCCCATATATATATATATATATATATATATATATATATATATATATATATATATATATATATATATATATATATATATATGTATGTATGCAAATGTAAGCATATATATTTGAAGAAATTAGTAGAGATGGCTTGGGCGGGGGATAATTTTAATTTTAATGATAATGTTTACAGTTACTCTAATGAGTTTCAGTTTCAAAACGGCGATCGAAAAGCTCGAAACTCATTAGACTAACTAAACATTATCATTAAACTAAAAATTATCCCCTCAGAAGCCATCTCTACTCATTTTTTCAGACATATTATGCTGTACTAAGAACGTTTTTCTTCTTATTATTATTATTCTACTATATATATCAGTGTTTATTGTCTTCAAAACGGAAACTAACTCAATAATTCATGTTGTCTACTTGTTTGTCTGTCTGTCTATCTCTGTCTCTGTTTCCGTCTGTCTATCTCTCACTCTCTCTTTCTCTCTGTCTCTCTGTCTCTCTCACTCAATCAATCAATCAATCACACCCTACCTGTCTTCAACGAAAAGGAATACTGGATGCTATGGTCACAATTGGAGCGCCTTTGATTATATGTTTTCTCAAAGCAAACTTAAGGCCGAACCTATTCGCTCAATATGTGCTGAAATTTTCATATTTTTACGCACGAACACACACACACGCACAAAAGCGCAAACACACATAGACACATAGAGACAGACACACATATACATACAATTGAATTTGGCAGTCAGACATTATTTTTTAAAAAAGCCCTCTCAACAGGTCTTCAGAATACGTTAACATGCCATATTCTATATCAGTGTGTGTGTGTGTGTGGGGGTGTGTGAAGCGTAAAGACAAGTGTTAGCGTTTGACATTGTAAAGGGATTCGGTGCACTTTGTTCTGGGTGGATTGGGATACGGGTTTGTACTTGAATCAAGAACAAGTAATTCGATCAATCCCAGGTGTGTTGCGATTGCTGATTATAGATTTCATATACGTATATACATATATATATATGAATTTATATATATATATATATATATACACATATCATCAATACAACATATTTAATGTAAGTGTTGTTGAATACTTGTGTCTGCGGTAACACATATTCATTAACTATAGAATATTGATAATGCCCACATTATTGAGCTGCTTCTAACACAAAGTTGTGTGTGTGTATAAATATTTGACATATATTATGTATATATATAACAAATATCAAGTATATATATATATATATATATATATATATATATATATATATATATATATATATATATATATATATATATATATATATATATATATATATATATATATATGCATGTATCTTCTATTTTTTAATTATTATAAATCTTCCACTGAGTGAGGAACCAGTTTCCAACAAAGATACAAGGCTCCTTCTTTGAGATGTAGTTAACATAGACAAATTCATATTTGGAACTTGAGAAAAGTCTAGCATATTTTTACTGTTCCACTCACAGATTGCGCTTGTAATGTACGAATTAGCTGGTCGATTTCTCTTTCTGAAAATCCCAGTTTATCCAAATTAACCTTTAAGCATTTACTAACAAAACCTAGTACTCCAATCATTATTGGTATGAATATGAATTCATAGTCTGGATATAGAAGCTGGAGGTTTAGAAGCAGTTATCCATAGGTATCCTCTTTTCCTTTGATTTTCAAAGAGATATTTATATCTGCAGGGCAGCTGACCTCTATGATGGTACATACCTTTGCTTCTCTGTCCCAAACAACAATATTCGTCCTGTTATGTTTACATTTGACAGAAGTTTTGATGGGAATATTTCACCTGTATTCTTTGAGTTGGTGTTTATGAATGAATTCCATAACAGAAGGATTTTCTAAGTTTATTTCAAGAGTCTTTTTTGCAGATGACATAGCAAATTGTTTTAGCAATATGTATGTATGTATGTATGTATGTATGTATTATGCATTCATCATCATCGATTAACGTCTGTTTTCCATGCTGGGCTGGACGGTTTGACTGAGGTCTAGAGAGCTAGAAGGCTGCACCAGGCACCAATCTGGTCTGGCGGAGTTTCTACAGCTTGATGCCCTTCCTAACGCCAACCATTCCGAGAGTGTAGTGGGTGCTTTTTACATGCCACCCGCACAGGAGCAGTAAGGCGGGCCAGGCAGCGAACACATTTAGATGGTGCTTTTGAAGTTCCACCGGCACAGGAGCCAGTCGGGGAGCCAGTACTGGCATGGGTCACGATCGGTTGGTGTTTTTTACGTCCCACTGGCGCAGTAGCCAGTCAGGCGGACCTGGCTTCGACCTCGTTCGGATGGTGCCTTTGAAAATGCTATCGGCACGGGAGCCAGCTAGAGGGCACCGGCCTCTATGTATGTATGTATGTATGTATGTATGTATGTATGTATGTATGCATGTATGCATGCATATATATTACCAGTGGTACATATTTTGGACATCCAATCTCCTGTTTATAGTCTGGCATCTGTGGGGAACGGGAATCCATGGGGATTGTCGTTTCCAGCAGAATTGATTCTTCAAGTAAATTCCTCCTAAAAGAATGTTTGCCATTTTCGTAATCAGCAAGCAGAACTACGTCCTTAGAACATCATCAGACCAATGACATCAAGAGCAATGAATAAAAAATAAAAAAGTGCTCTGTCGTCTTTCTCCGAATATACAAAACAATATTGCTCATTGTCTCCTGCCCTTTTTTTTTTCTTCTTTCAGACAATAGGATATAATTTGAAAAAGATTTAGCTCCTATGTCTAGTAGGCTGGAAATATTACGAAGACGTAGAGTCCCCTTGATTTAATCCATTGCGACCAACTTCGAATTTGCTTGTCACTTTGATTTCGGCAATTCGGCAAATCTGTTTTGTTTTTTTTTTTATTATTATTATCAGTATTATTATTATTTGTTTGTTTTTGAATTCTCGCCAATTCTGTAAGACGATGAAATATGGTCTGTCTTTGAAAATCTGACACAAGTTCTATCAACGTATTTCTGTTAATTTCCAATTGAATTTATCATCGACAAAAATGTCACTCTATCTGAAAGATCGTGGTCAATTTAGTGAATCAATAACTTCTTACTAACTTTGCTATCGGCAACATAAACCTCAAGTTTGCTTGTGTGTGTGTGTATGTATGAAGTTGGGTGTATCTCAAGACAAGCTGTCATGTATGCAGGCTTTGTGTGTCTGTGTGGAGGTTATCTTGTGTGTGTGCGTGCATGTGTGTGTATGTGTGTGTGCATGTGTGATTAGATTGCGTGTCTGTCTGTGAATCGGATGCATATGCTTGTGGGTGTGTTAGCTCTGCCTGGTCTCTTGTTGCGGGCAGGTTGTGTGCAGCAGCAGGCTACATGTGCAGCACGCGGTTGTGTCATTGGTTGCAGGGTGAATGTGTCTGTGGATATGTTGTATGTGTCTCCGGATAGGTTGTGTGCCTGGATAGGAGGGTGTAGATTGTGTTTGTCTCTAGGAATGCGCCCTTGTAGGTTTTGTGTTTTTGTGAGTAGGTTATATGTGCCTGTCTGTGTTTAGGTTGTGTACCCGTTGGTAAATTGTGTCTGAGCCTGTGGCTTGTGTAGATCTCTGTTTAGGCTACCCGTCATTCATCCAAATACACTTTGCCTATCTTGGCTCAAAGACTGACTGTCATCGGTTCAAATAAGTATTCTGCATCATTAATTCAAATAGAACTGGCCCAGAGACAGGTTTAACTGATCGCTCCATACACCAAAATATGTGGCATTTTGTAAAGATGGCGAACATCGTTAGCGTAACAGCCTTTACATTCTGAGTTCAAATTCCGTCAAGGTTCACTTTGCCTGTCATTCCTACATGTTTGATAAAATAATTACCAGTTGAGCATCGTACAAGTTGAGCACGGTATCAACTAATGACTTCTGCTTAAAATTGCTGCTATTGAACCTAAACTGGAAGCCATACATACTTTTATCCTTTACCATATATTATAATGTATTTTATTAATGCATTCATTTTTTTCGTATTGTTTATTTTTATATGTATGTTCATTTATGTCATTCAGTATTTTCTCTCTTCTTTCACTTTGCTCTATTCTAAAGTCGGAAGAATGAAATAAGATATAAACAAAATTTTGAAAAATTAAAACAAAAATATATACATATACATACATGTTTATATATATATATATATATATATATATATATATATATATATATATATATATATATATGGATATATACATACATACATGCATATATATATATATATATATATATATATATATATATATATATATATATATATATATATATATATATATATATATATATATATATATATATATATATATGTATGTATATATATATGTATGTATGTATATATGTATGTATATAAGAAAATTTATCTCCCTCGGTACATGACATTCCAACATAAACATTGGTATTGTGTGGATTCACTCCCTGACTTCCTAACCACTCCCTGTACACCTGTCATTCCATGCCAGAGAACTCGTAATCGGTGTTACCTGTCTGGCATTTTCTTAAGCACTGACATTCAGATATTCAGCCATTCTTCTGGTGTTCCAGTGGATACAGGATGCCAGAAGAATTCTGTTGTATGACCTTTGCTAGCACCAAATAACACAGGAAATTGTATACTCATACAAACATTCAAACACACATAGACCTATACACACATAAGGCAGACGCATATACGTGTCTAATGTGTATATATGTAGTTATATACAAATATTTCCGTTATTAATGATGGGAAGCACTTCATAAACGTGTGTGTGTGTGTACATGCGTAATAATAATAATAATAATAATAATAATAATAATAGTCATCATCATCATCAGCAGCAGCAGCAGCAGCACCACCACCACCACCACCACAATTTCCCAGTCTGTTCAACATGCTGATGTGTATGTGTTTATACACTTGAATAAATTCCTTTAAATATATTTATATGCATAGCTGCCAACACTGCTGTGTGGTGAGAGGTTTGCACCCCACCCATATGCTCCCAGGTTCCGTCCCAAGGCATATCATGTTGGACCAATTGTCTTTTACTATAGCCTTGGGCTGAATAAGGTCTTGTGTGTGGATTTGGTAGACAGAAATTAAAAGAAGCCTATTATATATATGTGTGTGTGTGTTTGTATCTCTGTTCCCCAACACCTCTTGACGACCGGTGTTAGTGTGTTTACATCCCCAAAACTTAGTGGTTTGGTAAAAGACAGCTAGAATAAGTACCAGGCTTTAAAAAAAAATCACTGGAGTTAATTCGTTTGACTAAAATTCTTCAATGCGGTGCCCCAGCATTGCCGCAGTGTAATGACTGAAGCAAGTAAAATAGATAAGATAAAACGTATTTATACACATAAACACATATATAGATGCACACACACACACACACACACACACACACACACACACACACACACACGCACACACACACATACATACACACACGCGCACACACACACAAGCCCATACATGAGGAAAGTAGCACCTGAATACCAAAGACAGGGTAAAACAGTGTTGTGTTGTTGCAGCTGAAAAACTTCATAAACTGTTACTCAGAGTTTCAAATAAGTGATCATCAGAAAAACATGAGTATTTGGAACAATGCTCTAAATACTCTTGACTATCTCATGATCAGTTGCATGAAACTCTGGAAAACAATTTGCTCTTTTACTCTTTTACTTGTTTCAGTATTTGACTGCTGCCATGCTGGAGCACCGCCTTTAGTCGAGCAAATCGACCCCAGGACATTTTCTTTGGAAGCCTACTACTTACTCTATTGGTCTCTTTTGCTGAACCGCTAAGTTACATGGACGTAAACACACCACCATCGGTTGTCAAGTGATGTTGGTGGTGGGGGGGGGGGACAAACACAGACACACAAACATACATATATATATATATATATATATATATATATATATATATACGACGAGCTTCTTTCAGTTTCTGTTTACCAAATCCACTCACAAGGCTTCGGTTGGCCCGAGGCTATGATAGAAGACACTTGCCCAAGGTGCCATGCAGTGGGAATGAACCCAGAACCATGTGGTTTGTAAGCAAGCTACTTACCATACAGTCACTCCTGTGCCTTTCTGAAACCTTAACACCATAAATATAGAGGGGTCTTTGTTTTGCAGGTGCCGGGGCCACATGAAATGACAAAATGCATTTATGCTGGTGTCTTGCAGAATTCACCCATGCCTGTGGCATGTAGAAGGCACTTTGTAAAGACAGAGCATCGAACTGTAGAGACTATGCCAGAATAGACAATTGGAGCTTGGTGCAGCTCTCCAGCTGACCAGTACCTATCAACCTGTCTAACCCAGGCCAGCATGGAAGACATGTTAAATAATAATAATGATGATGATATACATGTATATCTCCATAATCATTGCTTTACAAATGTTTTCTCTGCTGGTATGGGTTCATCAGTTGCCATGGTCAGAGTCTGTGAGTATTCAGGAATTTGTTCATCCAGACATGTCAGAGAACCACATCTTGTTTGTATACAGCATTTTGGGTTTGGCTTCCATGACTGGATGCTCTTCCTCCTACCAGTCACTGCACTGAGTGTGCTGGGGCTAGGGAAACTGTCTGTACACTACAACCCAACACTATTCAAGAGATTGATATATCAGTTTCAATCCTGGAATGGTCTCCCCCCCCCCCCCGCAATTGAAAAGTATCGTGTAAAACAAAAATATGAACCAGACTAGTTATAAAAATATTGATTAATGTAATGTAAAATACACACAAATATAACACAAAAATACTTCATTACAATAATTGATATCCAACTGCATATATATCTTAAAATTTATATTAAATAAAACTTTATGAAAATATATTAATATATAATGAGTCTTGAGTTGTTATTGAACCATAATAAAATTCAAGAAAAAACTGTTGTTGCTAGACTAATAAAATTTTGTAAATATTAACCTCATCTATAATGTGACCTTTCAACTCTGACCTTTAATTCAGATAGATATTTCTCTGCATTATATATGCATAATAAATATGTTATGTTTAGAAACAAGGTTGCCTGTATTATAAATACATGTGTGTGTGAATGTATGTATGTATGTATGTATGTATGCATGAGTGGTTATGTGTATGTGTGTGTATGCATGAGTGGTTATGTGTGTGTTCATGTATTTATTTATGGGATATAGTTTGTATTCTAAAGTGCAATGTATTTATACAGTATTATGATGCCCTCCTGTTGAACTATGCAGTGGAAAATACATATTAAGAGCACTACTGAATGAAATGAAATTTTATGTTAAAAGCTTTCTGTTTGTGGTGGAGCCGAAATCGTGAGGGCCAGCTCGCCACCATACATTAATAAAATGGACCACATGACCTGAACTGACCAATGGAGGCATAAATACTCTCACCAAGAAGCCATTTTAGATTTCTTTCACATTCTCTCCTCTCACTCTCTAAACATCTGATGATGTTGATGCGTTTTACTTCTTTGAAAGAAACTTTAAGTGATGTGAAGTTGAGTCAAAATTAAATATATATATACCTCTAAACAAATGTGTTGAATGCTATAATCTTTCATTCATTCAATACACATGCGCATGCATACTTATATACATTTATATGCATACAGTAATATATACATACAGTAATAACCAGGTTGCTCCATTTTTCATAAGCAAAGCAAGAATTTATTTAAAATAAATGATTTATTCTGAGTTTCTTGGAATTATCTCTCCTTCTCCACCAAACTTTGAAGTCACTAAATATTGCTGCTAGGTTTTTAGTTTCCTTATAAATTTCTTATAAATTATGAACTTATTGTGAACGGCTTCCGATACACCCATCATAACTTACATATACATGTGTGTGTGTGTGTGTGTGTGTGTGTGTTTATGTGTGTCTATGCAAATGTGTGTGTGTGAGTTTGTGTGTAAAGTTATGCATTTACATGAAATTGACAACTGATTTACTGACAAGCTGTCAAACTAAGTCCAGTTCCCCCTATAAGAAAACCAATCTGCAATAGACTAACATCTCATGCCAGAATAGATTAGTCTTTAATCTTCTCAATACTACATAATATGTAGACACAGTATGGCTGAATGTTTAAGAAGTTCACTTTGCAACTATAAGGGCTCTTGTTCAATCTCGCTGCATGGCATCATGGGTGATCATAATTTTCTTTGACCTGAGATCAACCAATGTCTTATGTGTGAAGTTGGCTAGATGAGAACTGCATAGGAGCTTTTTGAGGGTGAGGTGCACCTATAATTTAAAAGGTTAATTTAAGAGGCTGACTTTATCTTTTATTCTTCCAGGGTTGATAAAATAAGTACCAGTTGAGTACTGGGGGATGCAATCGATTTGAATACTTCTGGGTAAGGGCATGAAAACTGCACTCCACTGCCAAGCCATGAGCCAGTGTGGTGGAGTAGGATCATTGAACCAGTATGATCTCTGGTAGAAAGAACATGCTGAGGCCTTCATCCTGCAGTGGACTGCACATAGGCTACTTAATCCAACCTAATCCAACCTAATCCAATCTAATCCAGTTTGAAAGGTACAGTCTTACAAGCAAAGAATGCAATAGGTAGACAATTGTTGTTGGCACTCCGTCACTTACGACGTCGAGGGTTCCAGTTGATCTGATCAACAGAATAGCCTGCTCGTGAAATTAACGTGCAAGTGGCTGAGCACTCCACAGACACGTTTACCCTTAACGTAGTTCTCGGGGATATTCAGCGTGACACAATGTGACAAGGCTGACCCTTTCAATTACAGGTACAACAGAAACAGGAAGTAAGAGTGAGAGAAAGTTGTGGTGGAAGAGTACAGCAGGGTTCGCCACCATCCTCTGTCGGAGCCTCGTGGAGCTTTAGGTGTTTTCGCTCAATAAACACTCACAACGCCCGGTCTGGGAATCGAAACTGCGATCCTATAACCGCGAGTCCACTGCCCTAACCACTGGGCCATTGCACCTCCACAGGTAGACAATATCATGAGCTGATTGAATGAAAGTATCAAGGCAGCTGGGTAACTTGTGCTTCATTGGGAAGACTTTCAATGTAGGGTCACCAATGTGCTGCAGGTGTATGGCACATGACGGCAATGAGTCACACTTCACAGTGAGTGCTTTGCTGAATTTGTCTGAGAATTACTTAAAGGAAATACATATCTGTGGAATACACAGTCACATGCACATTGATTTAGAAGCAGGTAATTCAATTGTTTGGATAACTGAATCCTCATCATTAGATAAAGAAGATCCACTGCCATGTAATTTAGAGATAGGCGATGACTGTTTGGATGTCTGAGGAATTCTGCAAAAACCAAAAAGAAAAAAAAACCAACAAAAAAAGAAAGTGTAGACATTCATTTGAAGGATATTTATTGCATTTAGATAGAAATGGTGATAGGATTCAATTTCAAAGAGAAATCATTTTGGATCTGACAACAGTATTGGTGCCTTTCTTGTTTTGTTTGTGAGCTAAGGCTAAAATGTGTTAACACAGTGACGACGATAAGCATGACGAAGGGGGAGGCGGAAGAAGATGATGACGGCATCAACGACGCCGATGACGACGATGAGGAGGAGGAGCAGGAGGAGGAGGAGCAGGAGGAGGAGCAGGAGGAGGAGCAGGAGGAGGAGCAGGACTACAGCGCCAATGACAATGGTGATGATGCCACTGATACCACAGAAACTGATTCTGCTATTGCTGCCACTGTTGTTGCCATGTATAATGATGACAACAGCAGTGGTGATGACAATACTAGCAACAGCAAGAAAGAGTGAGGTGATGCTAGTGATGACGTCAGTGATGATGATGACGAGATGGTGATGATGATGACGATGATGAGGAGGAGGAAGTCAATATGATAATAAAGATGGTGTGGATGTAAGTAACTGTGCATGCATTTAGGAGTGGCTGTGTGGTAAGTAGCTTGCTTACAAACCACATGGTTCCTGGTTCAGTCCCACTGCGTGGCACCTTGGGCAAGTGTTTTCTAATATAGCCTCGAGCCAACCAAAGCCTTGTGAGTGGATTTGGTAGACGGAAACTGAAAGAAGCCCGTCGTATATATGTATATATTTATATATGTGTGTGTGTATATGTTTGTGAGTCTGTGTTTGTCCCCACCAACATTGCTTGACAACCGATGATGGTGCGTTTATGTCCCCCCGTAACTTAGCGGTTTGGCAAAAGGGACTGATAGAATAAGTACTAGGCTTACAAAGAATAAGTCCTGGGGTCGATTTCCTCGACTAAAGGTGGTGCTCCAGCATGGCCACAGTCAAATGACTGAAACAAGTAAAAGAATAAAACAGTAAAGAGTATTTAACTATATATTTATAAGTGAATCTGGGTTCGTAAAATGGCAGTAAAATAGCAGAACCATTAAAGTTTTGGTTAAAATACCTGACAGTATTTTCCCCCCATTTCTTTAGCCTTTTCGTTACCAACCTGGCAGAAACTGGCTCTGGCTCTGAGTACAAATGTCTTGTTTTCATAAGTTTTAAATTAAAATCTTCCACCAAACCTTAGTCACAATTTATGTTCCTAACACTAGCTGAATGATAACTAAGTTATTTTACTAAATTCTTTGTTATATTTAAAGTAATTGAAAGAAACACAGAGCATCTCAAAATAAATACAATAACAAAAGGGCTAAACTGTGAATTCAAATCCTGCCAAAGAGAGCTCCGTCTGTAATTATTCTGGGGTCAATAAAATAATGTTCCAGTACAACTCAGTTGATTGGTTGAATTATTAAAACATGGAATGAGATGCCTTGTGATGGCCTTTGTTGAGGTTTCTTACATCCTGTGTCCCCAAGAGAGTGCTCTGAACTTTACTTTATCGAACCAACAAGAAAGTGTCTTGTAAGGAAATGTTCAAAGAAGAGAATGGAAAAGAAAGCATGTTTGTATTCTTTGATAAAATTTTTATGACATGCACATCATGCTTATTAAGGAAGTTACTGAAGGTTGTATTTCAATCAAAGGGTACAAGAATATTAAGTGTGTATAAGAGAGAGAGATGGGCAGAGGAGGAGTATATCATTATCATCTCTTACTCATCATCATTGCCGTTTTAGCTGGCATCGTTTCAATGTCTACTACCTTACTATGCTCGCATGTGTCAGATGGAATTACTTTGAGGTAGATTTTTTCCATGGCAAGATGCATTTCCTGTAATAAATCCCCAGTCTACAAACGACAAACAACTCAGACCACTTTTTGTAAACAGTGTTGCCTGACTGGCTCCCATGCCAGTGGCATGTAAAAAGGAACACTTTGTGGTGTTTCTGTTTTTGAAGGAACATATCTACTTTGACTATTCGTTTCTCCCACCAATTAGTATGTGCAACTATTGAGTATATACGTCACATCATATGGAATGGTATGTTCTTTTATGTATGGGAAGAGTGGAACAAAATGTAAAATCTAAATACAGATGTGTGTCTGTGTCCTTGCCATAGAGATCGATTGTTGCTCTCATTTTCTTTACTTATAAGAATGTCCAGAAAGAGGAGTTCCTTAACATTCATTTTAACACCACTCCAATATTGGAGGGGTGTGAGTTTGATCCTCATGGCTGGTTGCTGGCAAATTTTTCTACTCTTAAAAGGATTTTATCCTTTATATATACTGTTCAGTATTTATATGTTGAAAACAATTTATCTTTCTACTTGTTCTATTGTTATTATTATTATTATTATTGTTATTATTATTATTATTATTATTATTATTGCTATCATTATTATTATTATTATTATTATTATTATTATTATTATTATTATGATTATTATTATTGTTATTATTATTATTATTATTACTATTATTAAGGTAATGAGCTGGTAGAATTGTTAGCATGCCGGGCAAAGTGCTTAGCAGTATTTCATCCTTTGCTATGATCTGAGTTCAAATTCCACCAAGGTCAACTTTGCCTTTCATCCTTTCGGGGTTGTTAAATTAAGTACCTGTGAAACATTGAGGTCGATGTAATCAACTAGTCCCTTCCCACAAAATTTCAGGCCTTGTGCCTTTAGTAGAAAAGATTATTATTATTATTATTATCATTCATCTTATTCATCATTTACAAGTACATGTTTATTCATCATTATTTCATTTATTTTATTCAATTTTAGTACAATCGAAGCTTGTCTGACAATTCTGGAGTGTGTTGGGTTTATTATGTGTGTGACTTTTGGCCCACCTTGTATATATTAATATAATTAGACATATATACATAAATATATGATGGGCTTCTCTCTACCAAATTTCACTCATAAGATACTGACTAAGATGTAATTATAACAAAAGATACTAACTCATAATATCCACACAGAAGGAACAAACCCAGAACTTCATGGTCCTGGAGCAAACTTTTTGACCATACAGTCATCTTTTGTGGCGTTTATGACTGGTATGCTATTCAGGAGAGAAGTGGCATTGAAACCAAAGGGAATGGTGTATGATTCATGTATGAAAATGTGTGGGGAACTGATAAGGATTTATAATAGTGAGATATCGTTGATGAACGTGAAGTAGCAGTGAAGGCTTGAAAGAACTGAGATTAGAATTTTGGGAGTCGGTGATGGATACTGTGAAAAGAAATGGGGGGAAGTAGCTGGGCCATGATCTGAGAAAAGAAGAAAACAATTTGGTGAGAAGGGTGATAGAAATGGATATAGAAGGGAGTAGAAAGAAGAAACAGAAGACTAGGAATGATATGGTTAAGAATGAGAGAGGAGAGAATGAGAGCTAAATTGAGAAGAAAAAAACTGTCAAGAGACTTGCGAGGCTAACTGCTGCCTTAGCAGGGAAAATAGTCTTGAAATACTTGTTGTGTGTTGGTGTTGCACTAGAAAGATAACGTCAGTAGTTTTACTTGATCTTGTGTGTTCGGAAATATCATGTCACATGGGATCACTCCTATTGACATCAAGCGCCGATGGGAAAAATGATTATTATGTTAATCAAGAGAGTTTCTTCAATGTGTATTAACAAGATGAACAATGCAAACTTTTAACAACTGTGAATTGAAACATGATCACGGTTACCGATGTTTGGAAGCTGACCGCATCTATATGGCAGTGCTTACACAGAAAATTTAATATCAACAATAAAAACAGATAAATTGAGGACAGGCCGTATTTAAAATGGAAATGGAATTCACTAGATAGTGCTATGATTAAATTTCAAGGTAGGATTTCTCTTTTGACAAAAAGATTGCCCCATAAAATAAATGCTTGGTTTTATTGAAAACAATAAATCTTGTAGCTTGATACTTACAATTTTTCTGTTTGTTAAGATATCAAGTATCAGGTTCGAGATACCAATTTGCGTATGTGTTGATATTTGTGTGTAAGTATATATATATATATGTATGCTTGTGTGAATGTGAATGTGTATGAATGCGTGGGCATATGTGAATAAGTAAGTGTATATATGTGTATATGTGTGTGAGAGAGAGTGAGTGTGTGTGTGTGTGTGTCTGTGCAGGAAAAAGAAAGAAATTGCGGGGACGATGTGTGAGTTTGTGTTTGTGTATGTATGTGTGATTGTGTGTGTATGTTCGTCTCTTTGAAGAGAAATATGCTTGTGTGTATGTATGTGAAAAAGTGTATGTGTACATCTGTAACTATCATAAAGGTTTCAATAGATACACACATATAAGCACATAGAAATATAGTTCACTTATGATGGAAATCATTGATATTGTGGCTGAAACTATATAACTACACGTAAGCATGTATTAGATGTATGTGTGTAAAAGAGAGCGTGAAAGAGCAATAGAGAGAGAGAGGGGGGGAATGAGGGAGTGAGAGAAGGAAATTGTAAGTTTGTGCATATATATAGATGCTAATATTTACATTAATTTGATGATATGTGATTAAGAATGAAGCAGTGTATATATATGTGAGTATCCATGTATGTGTGTATAAATAAATGTTTGTATGTATGTGTGTGTATAGGTGTGTGTGTATAGGTGTGTATGTATGAACATTTGTAAGTTTAGCAAATGCATCATGCGTATATAATGACATACAGAAATGTTTATATGTATGTAACATATATATATATATATATATATATATATATATATATATATATATATATATATGTGTGTGTGTGAGCATGTGCCTGTGTATACGTATTTATATATATGTATACATGTATCTATTAATGTATATACATACTTATCTATATATAACATATGCATTCACATACACACATATATGTGCATGTACATATAAATATATATATATATATATACACACACATATATATATATATATATATACACACACACACACATATATATATATATATATATATATATATACACATATATATATATATATATATATATATATATATATATATATATATATATACACTTATAATCATATTTATACATATAGGCATATGCATATATATGTATATACATATCTATGTGTATATATATGCATATATATATACATATACATGCATATGTATATTTATACACACACACACACACACATACACATCCAAATATGTGTATGTGTGTGTGTGTGTGTGTGTGCGCGTGCACATGTGCATGTGTATGTGTCCATGTGTGTATGGGTGTTTGTATGAACATATCCGTATATGTATATATGTTAATATGTAAGTATGTACGTATGTAAGAGTAAACAAGTGTGTCAAGTATTCAGTTCAAAAACTAAGTCATTATTGGATGAAAGACAAAATAAATAAACAGCAGCAAGCAATCACAGACTCAAGTAGATGACCAACCGTGTAAGGAAATTGAATCTCAATCAAGCTCATAAAATATCTCTTGATGA
>NC_142939.1:11620135-11645135 GCF_046866305.1 Octopus bimaculoides | reverse complement strand
ATATAGATTTATATTGTAAAGTTATAACAGAAAATTCCTGCAACAATATGTGAAGACAGACCATTGATTGTTCCACATGAAATATTTCAGATTCCACACTTGGTTAATGTCAATATGAAGATTTTCCAATCATTCTGTAATCTCACACTATCTTTTGCCATTGTGATGCTTAATCGATACCCAGAGACTCTTTATGCATTAAGTACATATTAACACGTTTCTTACATACACATGTATGTATGTATGTATGTATCTATCTATCTATCTATATGTATAGATGTATAAGTATATCTGTGTGTGTATGCATACATACATACATATATATATATATATATATATATATATATATATATATATATATATATATATACAGATATATGTGTGTGCATATATATATGTATGTACATACACACACATATATATATGCATGTATATATATATATGCACACACATATATATATATACACTACATGCATATATACACATACACACATATACATATAGTATATGCATGCATATAAATATAGATATATATGTGTGTAGATGTGTAGACATATATATATATAAGAGTGCATAAAGATTTAAACAAGGAGAGAAGACCTTGACAGGACTTCTTACATGCTAAAAAGGGCAGTTAAACCCAAACCACTAAAAATATGCAATTCTTATGGCACACTGCTAATAGGCACTGGAGTGAATAAAAAATTAGTTAATCCTATACTCGAGTTTTGCTATTAATGACCAAATAAATTAATTTGGTATCTGTAGCTCATCAGCAGGATCGCTAAATAATGCATAATTATGTAGCTGTAATACATACCGAACACGCTAGCCAAACACATGCACATGGCAGCTCCATCTTTATACATAATGTATAACGTTTGCCATTATAACTGACAAAGTGCAAGTATACACACACACACACGTACACACACACACATGCACATGCAAATATACATACATATATTTATATTTTATTTAAATAATATTTATTTGGTATACAGTAATCCCTTGCTATATCTCGGTTCACCTATCACAGTGTATTATTTAAGCTTGCCTCGGTTCCTCTGTGGTGTTGTTTGGCATTTATAAGAAAATAAACATATATACAAACTATAAAAATAATGAAATATATATGCAGTACTGTTTCTACTTCGTGGATTTTCACATACCACAGACGTTTTAGAATGTAATACCTGCGATAGTCGAGGGATTACTGTATAGTTTAGATTTAAAGTATATTTATGTGTGTCTTTGCATTTGAGAATGTCTGTGTATGTATGAATGTGCATGCATGCGTGCGTGTGTGTTTGTATGTGTGTGTGTGTTTGTACACAGATTATATTTGTGTTTCCTTTGGCTCAAAAAACCCCAATCCATAAAAAAGAACTCCATACCTATGTAGCAGAGTATAAAAGCTTAATATACTTTGTGCTGATGGTGCATGACAGCATGTATATATTGTTTAGTGTATATGTGTGTCCAGTGGAGGCGCAATGGCCCAATGGTTAGAGCAGCGGACTCACGGTCATAGGACTGCGGTTTCGATTCCCAGACCGGGCATTGTGAGTGTTTATTGAGTGAAAAACACCTAAAGCTCCACGAGGCTCCAGCAGGAGATGGTGGCGAACCCTGCTGTACTCTTTCACCACAACTTTCTCTCACTCTTACTTCCTGTTTCTGTTGTACCTGTAATTCAAAGGGCCAGCCTTGTCACACTGTGTCATGCTGAATATCCCCGAGAACTACGTTAAGCGTACACGTGTCTGTGGAGTGCTCAGCCACTTGCACGTTAATTTCACGTGCAGGCTGTTCCGTTGATCGGATCAACTGGAACCCTTGATGACGTAAGCGACGGAGTGCCAACAACAACATATGTGTGTCCATGGGTATCATCACTCTTGATGTATTCAGTTCACTGCAGGACAAATTCCTCAGTATATTCTCTCCCCCAATCACTGTCTAATGTTTTCCTCAACCATCTTTCAGTGCCAAAGAAGTCCTCATTGCAGCTTCTGTATGGTCTTGCCTTCCTTTTTTTTTCTGAATGTGATGTCTATTCTGTCAACTTGCTATTCCATCTATTATCATTTCTTCAAAACACATGCCCCACGAATACCATTTCAGAGTTTACATGCATAGCTATATAACATACATACATACATACATACATACATACATACCTGCATACATACATACATACATACATACATACATGCATACATACATACTTATCTATTTTGTTTGATCAATTGCTTTTACATCGATTTTTACTTGCTTGATTGGTTTGGATGAAAATGTTACTTGAGGCATTGTGTTACAGCTGGATGTGCTTCCTGACAGTAACCTTTGCATGTTTTCCAAATACACACACACGCACGCACACACACACACGTATGTATATGTATGTATGTATGTATGTATGTATATATATATATATATATATATATATATATATATAGACTGAGTAAAAGTGAGAGAGAGTGAAAAAAGTAGAGAGAAAGAGGGAGAGAGTGAGAGAGGAGTCGATTATGGGTTCATACCTGTGTAAGCTGCAATGAAGTTAAAAAGTACTCAATGCTGTTAAGTTGAGTGGAATAAATAAACAGTTAGCATTGATGTGAGTTGCTATTTAAAGTTTCACATTCACATCAAAAAGGTAGTTGAACATCCATGCATAAAAACATTAACGTATATATATATATATATATATATATATATATATATATATATATACATATATAGTAAAACCCCCACAAAAAAAAATGAAGAACAAACACAAGGAAAAAACAACAATGCAAGGACGTGGTACATTCAATGTATTAGCAAATGCTCATGGAAGGAAAGAAAGGCAGTTTAATGTTTCGAGCAAGGCTCTTCATCAGAATCAGGAGATGGAGGAAAGGACCAAGAGAAAAGGAAGACAAAGAAAAGACAACGCCAACGATCCACATGTGGTTACATTTCGAAAATATATATATATATATATATATATATATATATATATATATATATATGTACATACATACATATAAATCATCATCATCATCATTTAACGTCCGTGTTCCATGCTAGCATGGGTGGGACCGTACCCCAAGAGCCATCCAATATTTGTTTTTGTTCTGTGAAACATGTTACAATAAAGTGTTACTCTGATGAACTGTTGTGGTTCAGCATCCAATTCCACCAGAAACACCCACTGCTTCTTTCAGTTTCCATCTACCAAATCCACTCAGAAGGCTTTGGTTGGCCTGAGGCTATAGTAGAAGACACTTGTCCAAGGTGCCACACAGTGGGACTGAACCCGGAAGCATGTGACTGGAAAACAAACTTCTTACTACTTCGCCACGTATGTATATATATATATATATATATATATATATATACTTTGTTGACATCATAAAAACTTATATACTTTTGAGAGAACATGAAATAATTCCATTTTGGAACTAGATTCTGAAGCATGTGCAAAGCTATAAATGATTGCATGAAAATATTTGGATGAGAATTCCTTTTGAATAGAAAAATTCAAAGGCTGCCTGTGTGACATGAAACCACATCCCTGTAGACATGGCAATTCTTGATTCAGACATGATAGGAATGAAACATAACTGTTAAAATATAGAGTATATAACATATCATTCATAATATATATATATATATATACATAACATGTGCGTATGTATGTGTGTGTGTGTGTGTGTGTGTGTGTGTGTGTGTGTGTGTGTGCGTGTTTCATATGTATATGTAATTGTGTGTTGATAACCTGGATTATTTGTTCATAACCAAAACTTTCATTTGGTTGAAGCTGGTCATCCATACTCAACAGTAAGGCTTGTGTATATGTCTATATATGTGTGTATGTACATGTGTACACATATACAAACTCACATATGCACACTCATACATGGTCATCTATATACATGCACAAAGATTCGAAAATCAATGATCAATTCTAACACAACAACTTTGGCAAAATAATGAAGATTCACAGATCCAGTCAGTCAATAATACATACTGAAGTTATATAGAATTTTATAAACATCCATTAATGTATGCAAATTGCACATCACTGCATGCTTCATATTATTTTCTTGATAACATGAAATTTTTCTGAACCAGGGTAGAATATTGAGGAAACAATTTCTGATTTTGCATGAAATCCTTCCTATGATTGCATATTTAATTTTCCTTTATGAAGTAATTTTGTTCTTAGACTAAACTAGCTGAGCATGAAGTTGGTAAAAGCTCATGTTGATTTTTCAAACAAAACTGAGGCAATATATCATCATCATCATCATCATCATCATCATCATCATCATCATTTAATGTCTGTTGTCCATGCTGGCATGGGTTGGACGGTTTGATCAGGGCTGGTAAGCTGGAAGGCTGCACCAGATTCCAGTCTGATTTGGCATGGATTTCTACAACTGGATGCTCTCTTTAATGTCATATATATATACATGATAATAAAGCTGGCTTATTCACAATTTACAACTGAAAGTCAGAACTACAGATGTCACTATAGTAACTAAAAGTACTAGTAGGAACCGGCATTGCTAGAAATAGGTGTCAAATCAACTCTTAGCCATAAGAATGAACTTACCTTGTCAGTCATAATATAAGCGTGTTCTTGTGGCTAAGAATTGTTTTGACTCTTATTTCTAGCAATGCTGGTTCCTACTAGTGCCCTTATTCACTTTAGTGACATGTATATATATATATATATACATATAATCGACCTTTGGTATTTAAGTACTATATTTGCTTACCTTGCTTTGCACCTGTGTGCTTACTTGTGTATATACAATTATATATAATTAAATACATATATATCTGCAAATATACATGCATATGTGTGTGTGTGTGTATGTGTGTTTATGTATGCATATGAGAAAGTGAACAAACAATATAATACAATATCATAATTTAAAATATAATATCATAATATTATGTATATACATACCTACATACATATATACATACATATAAACATACACATAATCCTTGGAACTTACCTTTATGCATTTCACAAATTTTGCTCAATTACCTTCAGAATACTCCCCTTGGGAGTTCACACACTTCTTCCAGTAGTTCTGCCACTGCTGGTAATACCTGTCCCACACCTTCTCTGGAATGCCATGGAGCTTTGCCATCACCTTTCTCAAAGAATTTTGCCCATGTGGAATTAGTTTTGGTGCAAAAAAAATTAAGCGAGATACTTTTTGAGCGCATCTCATTTACACTTCTAAAATTTACAAATTTTTTTTCATTCTCTTTCTGTTTATTTTCTCTTATTCATTTCTGTTGAAGAGCATAGGCTTGAAATATAAAAGACTTTTTCATTTTTCCTGAGTGTGAAATTAATACACTTTGCTTGTTCTTCATACACCTGTCTTCATCTTTTGTTTTTTATAAATTTCAACTATATATATATATATTATTAGAAGGTTTGGAGATATTAGAAAAAATAATAAGGTACTCAGACATCCGGATGGTTGTACATTTACAGATTTTTATTAATATGTCACATGTTTTTATAAATCATATATTGATGCTTGCATCTATTCTAGTAGATTCTTGAAATCTGAAGAATCTATTAGAGTAAATGCAAGTGCTAATATATGATTGAAAAAACATGACATATTCATATTAATAAAAATCTGTAAATCTACAACCATCCAGATGTCTGAGTACCTTATTATTTTTTCTAATATATATATATATATATACATACATGCATGTTACACACACTCATAGCATTAACATATATACCATAATCATTAAAGTCACTTTATAATAACTATTCGGCTCCAATTTCATGTTGTTATCAGATAAGACTCATATCATCCATGGGATACAATGCTAGTCTATCCAGACTATATGTCACAATAAACAAATTACCATATTACCTATTCCAAACATTTTGGGGAAATTAAGCAAAGCATTCAACCCAAAATTATAATAAAATTCTTGCTGCAAATTTATGCTCAAAATCTTTAAGCTATTTACTCTAATAGCAACTCTATTCAACCTCCACTATTCTGAAATAGTATTGAGCATGTGTCTTTCATTTAAATCTCTAAACTTAAAGAATCAATATTCATTCACATTGAATCTCTTGGAAATTTTTTTTTTTTTTTTTTTTTGCTGAATGTTTGTATAATTCTATTCACTTTGGGTGTTGGATTTGACATGAACAAAGACTATGCCACATGGATAAAGTAATAATATTCCCTACTCATGTGTGAAGAGCTAAACTTCACAATAAGCATTTTGTTGTATTTCTAGGAAGAACACCTTACTCCTTACATAAACTCAATTATTATTGCTCGAGCTTTCAAAGGATGTTGAATTGCTCCCTACAATAGACTGATTTATATTCATTGCAATTGAAAAAAAAAATAAACAGGAGTCATCTCATATATGTTTAATGAAATACAAATCTGCAAGACAAAGCATCCCTTTAAAAATCCTATGCTAACACTTGTTATTAAATGATCGTTCCTTAACACAGGCTCATATATATTATAGACTTACATAACAAGATTGTATCTAGTAGTAGCAGCAGCAGCAGCAGCAGTTTTCTATGGCTGTTCTTATCAATATCTATAATGTAAAAAGAAGGTTTGTTAATTCATTCTGGACAGAGTCAGAGCGGAATGGTTCAGAATGATATGATAAAAAGTCATGAGAGCTGGCAATGTTGATATGTGTTTGAGTATTATGATGTTAGTGAAAAGAAAGGAAATGAGTAAGAGAGAGAGAGAGAGAGAGAGAGAGAGAGATACTGAGACAGTTATGGAGAGAGGAAGTGATGGGAAGAGGAAGTGAGAGAGAAACAGAAAGATTAATAGAGGGAGACAGAGAAAACGATGGAGAGAGACAGAGAAAACTATGGGGAGATAGAAAAAGTGATGGAGAGAGAGAGAGACCGGGAGAGTAATGGAGAGAGACAGGGAGAGAGAGAGGGAGAGGAAGTGGGGGAGAGAGAGAGAAAGAAAGAGAGAGATTAATGGAGAGTGACAGAGAAAACTATGGAGAGAGAGACAGAAAAAGTGATGGAGAGAGAGGGAGAGACAAACAGACAGACAGAGAGATTAATGAAGAGAGACAGAGTGAATGTTTTAGGGAGACTGGGAAAGAGAGAGCTTGAGAGAAAGAGAGATATTGAGAGAAAGAGAGAGATTGAGAGAAAGAGAGAGATTGAGAGAAAGAGAGAGCTTGAGAGAAAGAGAGAGATTGAGAGAAAGAGAGAGCTTGAGAGAAAGAGAGAGATTGAAAGAAAGAGAGAGCTTGAGAGAAAGAGAGAGATTGAGAGAAAGAGAGAGATTGAGAGAAAGAGAGAGATTGAGAGAAAGAGAGAGCTTGAGAGAAAGAGAGAGATTGAGAGAAAGAGAGAGCTTGAGAGAAAGAGAGAGATTGAAAGAAAGAGAGAGCTTGAGAGAAAGAGAGAGATTGAGAGAAAGAGAGAGATTGAGAGAAAGAGATGGAGAGATGCGGAGAGGGTGTTAAAGAGAGTATGGGAGGTGAGCTTGAAATGGTAGTGTTTTTTGGTAGAAATACAACTGGTTGTGACTAACTGAGAAGAGCTGTAAACAATTGTTGAGGAAATGAATTTGTGTAAAGAATACTTTCCGCGGAGAAGAGATGACATGAAATAACCTGGGGTTTAATGCAACATTGCATTGCATTCACCATAGAATAGAATGTAATGAAAAGCAATAAACTGCCATTGCAATTGATATGCAATAATATGCATTACAATAAGTGCATTGCAGATATACAGCTCACACACACACACATGCAACCAATGTTACATTGGTCACATCATGTAACATAAATGTAAAAATGAATTAAGGTGGTTACTTGTATACACAGACAAGCAATCATGTATATATATATATGTATAATATATATATATACATGCACACGCATGTATGCAAACGTATGCACACACATACAGTCATGCAAAACATACGTAGACACAAATTTAGGCACATACACACATATACACCTGCATATAGTCATATATCTTTTTTTTTTGTTGTTTAAAATGTGAGAAATCAATCAGTTTAATGTGAGACTATACATAAGCATAGGTATAAATGTAAACATACATCCTGGTCATGATATATATCTGTATCTAAATCTATCTCTCTAAATATCTATCTATCTATATATATATATATATACATACACACACACATGCACACTTATATATATATATACATTATACATATACATATATATATAAATGCATATTTACATACATTCATATATATACATACATACACATAAATATATACATATATATATGTATACATATATACACACATACACACACACATATATATATATATACATATACATATATATGATATACACACACATATATATACATATATATACATATGCATATATATACATATATATACATATACACTATACATATATATATATATACATATACACATATATATTTACAAATGTATATATATATGCATTATGCGTTTATATATATAATATACACATGAGTGTATATGTGTGTCTATGTGTGTGTGTGTGTGTGTGTTTGTGTTAGAGAGAGAGAGAGAGAGAGAGAGAGAAGAAGAGAGAGAGAGAGAAGAAAAAGAGAGAGAGAGAGAGAAGAAGAAGAGAGAGAGAGAAGAAGAAGAGAGAGAGAGAGAGAAGAAGAGAGAGAGAGAGAGAAGAAGAAGAGAGAGAGAGAAGAAGAAGAGAGAGAGAGAAGAAGAAGAAGAGAGAGAGAAGAAGAAGAGAGAGAGAGAAGAAGAAGAGAGAGAGAGAAGAAGAGAGAGAGAGAAGAAGAAGAGAGAGAGAGAGAGAAGAAGAAGAGAGAGAGAGAAGAAGAAGAGAGAGAGAGAAGAAGAAGAGAGAGAGAGAAGAAGAAGAGAGAGAGAGAAGAAGAAGAGAGAGAGAGAGAATATCCTGTTTTGGTCACATCCTTACTCTAGATAAATATATAAATGTTCTCTGGACCATATACTGAACACTAACTGCCTCTTCTATTTATGAAGAGGAATATCTATATACATGCATTTCGTGTGTGTATGTGGTGCATATCACACCCATACACACACACACATGATTTTATATGTATCCTGGAAAACAGATGTTAAAGAATAATGATTTTATATATATATACATACATACATATGCATAAATATATAAAAGGATAAAGAGAGCAATGGTAAAGTTATATATATCATATATATATCATATATGATATATATATCATATATGATATATATATCATATATGATATATATATCATATATGATATACATGATATATGTCATACACATTTGTTTTCATGTGACTCTGTAATACGTTAGCCTTTACAATCAAAGCAAGAATACAAAATTGGTTTGAAAGATCGACAATCCCTGAATCATATGGATTGGAAATATATTATCTACAGAAGAATATCAAGAGCTAAAGATTACTGAATTGATAGCATATAAGATGACCAGCCAATGGTTCAGTTTTATTTATATCTGGTTACTGGCTCCGGACTGTGTCTGTGTCTCAGAATACTTATGTATCAAAAGCATACAGTCCACCTTGTTGTCACTGATGAAACTGGTGAAACTGACCTCTGTCCAAAGTCATTCAAACTGCTAGCATTGGATTTTTTGGTGAAACTGACCTTTGTCCAAAGACATTCAAACTGCTAGCATTGGATTTTTTGGTGAAACTGACCTTTGTCCAAAGACATTCAAACTGCTAGCATTGGATTTTTTGGTGAAACTGACCTTTGTCCAAAGACATTCAAACTGCTAGCATTGGATTTTTTGGTGAAAATGACCTTTGTCCAAAGACATTCAAACTGCTAGCATTGGATCTTTTGGTGAAACTGACCTTTGTCCAAAGACATTCAAACTGCTAGCATTGGATTTTTTTGGTGAAATTGACCTCTGTCTAAAGGCATTCAAACCTCTAGCATTTGGTTTTCTTCAGACAGTTTACTACAAGCCACTTATTTTCTAAAGACTGGACGCCAAATTTCTTAATGCTCTTAATTATAACCATGAGTAAACATATCTTTTATCTTTTACTTGTTTCAGTCATTAGATCGTGGTCAAGCTGGGACACCATCTTCAAGAATTTTTAGTTGAATAAGTCAAGCTTAGTATATATTCTTTTTCTTTTAAGCCTGCAACTTATTCTATCAGACACTTTTTGCTAAAACACTAATACATAGGGATGCAAACACACCAACACCGGTTGTCAAATGATGGGGACAAACACTGACACAAAGAACACGACTGTCACTACGTAAACCTGGTGATTGTGTGATACAAGGAAGTACTAATTTGTTTCAATATTGTAAAATTGCAAAATTGTGAAATTGTAAAATTGTGAAAATTGCAAATAATAAAATGTGAAAATCAGACTAAGTTGGAATTTCATTGATTAATACATATTTATATCATCATCATCATCATCGTTTAACGTCTGCTTTCCATGCTAGCATGGGTTGGACGATTTGACTGAGGACTGGCAAGCCAGAAGGCTGCACCAGGCTCCAATCTGATCTGGCAGAGTTTCTACGGCTGGATGCCCTTCCTAATGCCAACCACTCCGAGAGTGTAGTGGGTGCTTTTACATGCCACCGGCACGAGGGCCAGTCACACGGTATATATATATATATATATATATATATATATATATATATATATATATATATATATATATATATATATATATATATATATATATATATATATATATATATATATATATACACGTACATACATGTACACACACACGTATATATTTATTTATATATTGACATATATATATATACCCACACATACATGTATATATATATATATATATACATACACATACATATATATATACATATACAAACACACACACACACATATATATTAATATGCATGCACACACACGTATATGTGTACATATACATAAATATATAGACAGATAGCTATATACATATATACATACATCTCATTGAAAGACATTACAGTCCTACCCGGGAAAGTCCTTATATACATATATGTATATGTGTGTGTGTGTTTATATATTTATATGTATATGTATATATATATATATATATATATATATATATATATATATATATATATATATATATATATATATATGTATATATATGTGTGTGTGTGTGTGTGTGTATGTGTGTGTGTGTGTGTGTGTGTGTGTGTGTGTGTGTGTGTGTTTATATATGTATATGTATATGTATATGTATATATATATGCAATGTTAATTCTCTAAATGAAGTATTAACAGTAACTGCACGATAAAGTGTAGTATGTTGCCACTTAAGTGTGGCTGACCCCTAGGGGTGGATGTTACTGTTGCTTTTAGCCCCAGGAGGACATCTCCTCCAGCTGGCTTATCGACACACGACTGTGTCCTGTTTGCCAAGGGAAGTTATCCCTCTCACCTCGATCTGCAGCACGAACGTATCCGGATTTCAGGGTTATTTCCCTTCGTCAGCGTCCGACAGCTGATGACCATATATATATATGTATATATATATATATATATATATATATATATATATATATATATATATATATATATATACACACACACATCTATGTATGTTATATCCTAAACTCTGCAGGCCTTTATCCATTATATCAGTTTGTATTTGGGATATTATTCCTGTTTATGTTTCTACTTCAGTTTTGTCTTGTTCCTTCATATTCTCGCTGACAATATTTCTTTCTGTTCTTCCTTCACATTCTTGGTCAGACCATGACCACCTCCACACCCCTCAAACACACACACAGGCACACACTCCACTCTTTATATAGAACTCCAATAAACAATCATTCACTCATTCATTCATTTATTCATAGCTTACTTATTGATTTTATATCTACTTATTCATTATTATTATTATTATTATTTTATTTTATTCTATGCGTTCCTGTTTTTGTAGTAGAATTTACTGGCAACAATCTACAGCCATCACAACAGCTACTACTATTACAACTACTACTACCCCCACAACTAGACCGCCCCATCCCTACTACCACTGCTACCACCCCTACTACTACTACTACTACTACTACTACTACTGCTACTACTATTGCTACTACTACTACTACTGTTACTGCTACTGCTGGTTAATGACAACAACAACAACAACAGCAATATTCTTTTCTACTCTAGGCACAAGGCCCGAAATCTTTGACGAGCTGGCCAATTGATTAGATCGACCCCCAGTATGCAACTGGTACTTAATTTATCGACCTCGAAAGGATGAAAGGCAAAGCCGACCTCGGCAGAATTTGAACTCAGAACATAAAGACAGATGAAATATCGCTAAGCAATTTACCCAGTGTGCTGACATTTCTTATTTCTTTACTGCCCACAAGGGGCTAAACATACAGGGGACAAACAAGGACAGACAAAGGGATTAAGTCGATTACATCAACCCCAGTGCATAACTGGTACTCAATTTATCGACCCTGAAAGGATGAAAGGCAAAGTCGACCTCAGTAGAATTTGAACTCAGAATGTAACGACAAGTGAAATACGATTAAACATTTTGCCGAGCATGCTAACAATTCTGCCAGCTCACTGCCTTAATAATAATAATAATAATAATAATAATAATAATAATAATAATAATAATAATAATAATAATAATCCTTTCTATTATAGGCAAAATGCCTGAAACTTTAGGGGAGGGGACTAGTCGATTACATTGGCCCCAGTGTTTCCATGGTACTTAATTTATTGACCCCAAGAGGATGAAAGCCAAAATCGACCTCAGCAGAATTTGAACTCAGAACATAAAGACAGACGAAATTCCGCATAGCACTTTGTGTAAATATGGCTACATGCATGTGTTCATGGAGGCTCAAATGGAAGATCCTAAAATTTTTACTTTAAATCTATGATATCCCAAGAATACAAATTAGTATGCCTTACTCTTTTTATGGAAAATGCTCACATTCTGTAGCCTGTGTGTGTGTATGTATATATGTATATATGTGTGGTATATTTGTGTGGCTGTTGCCAGTACCGCCTGACTGGCCTTCATGCCAGTGGCATGTAAAAGCACCCACTACACTCTTGGAGTGGTTGGCATTAGGAAGGGCATCCAGCTGTAGAAACTCTGCCAAATCAGATTGGAGCCTGGTGTAGCCATCTGGTTTCACCAGTCCTCAGTCAAATCATCCAACCAATGCTAGCATGGAAAGCGGATGTTAAACGATGATAATGATGATGTGTGTGTGTGTATGTATATATGTATGTGTGTGTATATATATGTATATGTGTGTGTGTTTATATATATATATACATATATATATATATATATATATATATATATATATATATATATATATATATATATATATATATATGTATGTATGTATTTATGTATGTATAATTTTCTCTCCTCTTGTAAAATTCAAGATTTCAATATTTTATTTTGCCTCATAGCACAATAATATAAAATTTTCTTGTAAAAGCAATTTATAAACCGGACATCTTATAAAAACTGGGGATTTGGCCTTGTACAGAACTAAGTGTTTACTCACACCTCCTAGTATGAAGAAGACCTTTTAGTTTCTTACAAATGTTTAATAAACCACCTTGTTGCTGTTAAATTGAAGCTTTTATGAAATTTGTTGCTATTCCTGCAAGCGTGTTTTGTTACTATATTGCACATTATTGCTATAACAGCTATACTAATACCCATTAATATGGAAATTGGAATCAATGTCTTAGATAAAAATAATTTCTAAAAGGAATAAAATATAATAAAATATATATATACTTGCATATATGTATTTATGTATGAATATGTGTGTATACATCCATCCATGCACACATATATACATATATACATACATATTTATATACACATACTGGAACCCTCACCATCATAACCAATGGAGTGCTGGTGTGTGTGTGTATATATATATATATATATATATATATGATTGACTCTCCTTTCAAAGATGGCATATGAGTGTTCAACTGAACACAGATTGCAGAGCAACATGAAATGAAGTGTTTTGCCGAAGAACACAAATGCACTGCCTGTTCTGGGAGTTGAACTTGCAATCTACTGAACATGAGTGTAACACCCTAACCACTAGGCCATGCATCTTCACATATACATACACATATGTATTTATAAATATATATACACACATATCATCACCATCATGTACATATGAACTTCTACCTATCTATCTATCTATCTATCTATCTATCTATCTATTATCTATTTATCTATCTATCTATTTATCTATCTATCTATCTATCTATCTATCTCTCTATCTATACATACATATATAATATGACAACAAAAGAATGAAAGAGACCTTTATATTATGTAAATAGAGGAATTTATCTGTAATATAGTATGTGACAATTATTTGGTTGCCATCATAAAACTCCGATTTTCAGATGTTGTCTCATTTTATTTAACATATACATGCTATTACAAGACCCACATTAAACTCTTCACCCATATCATTATCGAACCAAGAGTTTAACTATGGTCCTTCCATAGCACTTAAATAGTGTTAACTGCCAGCTTGGGTCTTCTGTATACCAATACCTCACACACACACATATATTTATACATGTGTGTGTGTTTGTGTTTTATTTATTTATTTATCTATCTATCTATGTGTGTGTGGGTGGGTGTGCACAGGGGAAGTTTTCTGGGTGACGCTTCGAAAGAGAAGTATCCAAAGATTATAATCAAGAACGTATGCTCTATGGCATTGAATACATCCTATGCATTTCTTGACATAGTAAGAAATGCATAGAAGCTCAAATTAATTACTTTAAACCCTTAGTTACAAGAATCATTTCAAGAAATCTACTTTCCAATGTTCTGAAAATAATGATATAGGTACCACTGCTAAGTTGAATTAGATTTGATCTGTTAAACACTCCATAGGAATATGTTGTCTTGTGTAAGCTATATATATATATATATATATATATATATATATATATATATATATACACACACACATACACATATATAATCTTTATCATTTTCATGCATATATATGTGATACAACATTTGAATGTGCACTTACAATATATATATGTATATGCATGTGGATGTGTTCTTTGTGGATGTATAGTATATACACTTGAAATGAAGCCAAATTGAGAGTTCGTTAAGATATTTGTAATGGCAATTTTAAGCTAAATTTGAGCAGTAATATTGTCTATATTTGTTTGAAATTTGAGGCATTTAACGATTTCCTTTCATTGCCACAACCCATAGTACATATTAAGTTTGTTAATTTATGGTTTAAGTATGCTAAGCTAAGTTTCTACCATTTCCAGTGGTATTTATTTTATCGTAAGCAGCAGAATATCATTATTTTGGAATCCATAACTTATAAACTTGACTTTTTGTTGAAGAATAATTCAGCAAATCTCCAACATCATTGATAAAGACATAAATTGTAATCAGATACTTCCAATAATTGTGGTAGATTTTCAAGAACTAAATATATGATGTATTTAGAAAAGATTTACATCATTATTCATCCAGCAGACCAAACAGGCTCCTTTGGATTAATGTATATCTTGAGAAGTTGCCTACTCTTTTGTCTCATTGACCATTGGCAGGTGAGGGCCGATTTTAAAACGACTCTACTAATTCTATGGGTGAAGACAGTATAAGATATAAGATGTTTCAACTGGTAATCAGGTTTTGTGCATTGACCATCGCCAGTAACGACCATTTGGAGCGTGGCTGTCGCCAGTACCACCTGACTGCCTTAGTGCCGGTGGCACATAAAAGCACCCACTATACTCTCAGAGTGGTTGGCATTAGGAAGGGCATCCAGCTGTAGAAACTGTGCCAAATCAGATTGGAGACTAGTGTCGCCTCCTGGTCCACCAGTCCTCGGTCAAATCGTCCAGCCCATGCTAGCATGGAAAGCGGACATTAAACGACGACGACGATGATGATGATGATGATGATGATGATCCTAGAATTGTTGTAAGAAGCTTTGGCAAGTGGAAGCTAAATTTTATTTGAGTCTCTCAACTTTCACTTATTCCTGGATCATCAAATTTCATCTCAGTTTGACCTATGAGGTGGATAACGATGTAAATCTCTCGTAAATACATCATATATATTTCATTCTTTTCATAACCTATTACAATTCAGGCATTCATCAATGATTTCAGTAATTTCAGAAATATGGTTTCTATAAGGCCAATTTGATCTTAATCTGCTAAAAATAAACAAAATTTGGGCAATAATCTAATACTTCTTGTGTAATTATGAGAAGTTTCTTTCATATACTTTCACATCATATTCTTTTAATACAAAATTTCAAGTTTTTTAAAGAGAAAGCATGTAGGTTCAATTATTAATACATCCCCTCACACACACAGGCATATACACAGACATACACACACATACGCACACATATCTTCTTTCCCTATGTCCTGATGCATACGGCGCTTACACCTATGACATCACGGTTTGTGCATTCATTCGTATGGTGTATTTTTTGCATTCAAGAAAAACTTATAGTAGCAGGAGAGTATCCGCTGGTTTAATGGTTCTGCGAGATTCGCTCGGAAAAAGATTGAAACGTCTGTATAATTTTAGTCGTCATAGGAATTTAATTATTCTTTGTATCATGGCAAATAGTAATCATTCAAAGACGTTTGTATATATTGTAATTATTACCATTATGAAATCATTAATATTTATGTTAAGAATAATATAGATATGACTCAAACAAGTAGATATTCATATGTATGATCACACAAACATAGACGCATACACACACATATATACAAATACACATATGTGCATGCACGGACACACACACATACACGCCACTTCTTATGATCATGAATAATGATATCAAACGGTTACTGTTATCTAAAAGGCTTCATCTCAAAGTGATTGCTAAATGTGGTTTTGACTTTATGTGTCAGTGTGTGTGTGTGTGCATGTGCATGTGTGTGTGTATATGGGGAGAGAAAGAGTGTTAGAGAGACTGGAGGGTGTGTATAATTGAGATATATATATATATATACATACATATATATCATATATATCATACATATATATATATATATATATATATATATATATATATATATATATATATACATAGATATATATATACATATATATATATACATATATATATATATATATATATATATATATATATATATATATATATACATACATATATATATATATATATATATATATATATATATATATATATATATATATATTGACATGTATATATATATACATAGATACATATACACATATATATATTTATATATGTATATATATATGCGCATATATATACACATACACACATACATGCGCACACACACCCATACATACACACACACACACACACACACATATATATATATATCTATCTATATATATATATATGTATGTATGTATGTATGTATATCTGAATATACATTTATATCAATATATCTATATGTATATATGTGAGTGTGTGTGTGTGTGTGTGTGTGTGTGTACATCCATGCGTGTGCTTACTATACCAAAAGTTGACTGGCTACACAAAGTTTCACCCAGAGCATAACTTTAAGGAGATTGTTAAGTTTTAATATAATAAGCAAGCTTCTTTGCTCCGTCTAATCTATTGTCTCCTGCATCAGATAATATTTACAATACATAATGTATATGTTTCAAATGTTTTATAGTCTCACAACTCTTCCATAAAGAAAATTATGCAAACAAGCACACACATGCAAATATACGTGTTTGTGTAGGCACAATGGCCCAGTGGTTAGGGCAGCAGACTCGTGGCTGTGGGATCACAGTTTCGATTCCCAGACTGAGTGTTGTGAGTGTTTATTGAGTGAAAACGTCTAGAGCTCAATGAGACTCCAGCCAGGGGTGGTGGCGAACCCTGCTGTCCTCTTTCACCGCAACTTTCTCTCAATCTTTCTTCCTGTTTCTGTTGCACCTGTTATTGAAAGGACCAACCTTGTCACACTCTGTGTCGCACATTAAGTTAGTACATGTGTCTGTGGAGTGCTCAGCCACTTACACATTAATTTCACGAGCAGGCTGTTCTGTTAATCAGATCAACTGGAACCCTCGTCGTCATAACCGAAGGAGTGCCACAATATATATATATATATATATATATATATATATATATTAATAATTTAGAGAAGAACCACTATGGTGCAACTCGTACGAAGAAGGAGATCAGACACCATCAAGAAATGTGTACTATACAAAACTAGTTTAAAAATCTAAAAAAATCCAAGGGATAATTTATAATACATAAAATCTATGAAATATTGGACTAAGAATTAAAATCAGTTACGTTTAAGAAACGAAAATGGGAGAAAGACTATGCGCGTTTCATGGCCACATAACAGTGGGAAATATCTGGTCAAACTACAATGAATCGAACAAGATAGATACCACCCAATGTGAGGACACTATCCAGGTCCCGTAACTTCAAAAAACGTATCTTAAATTTTAAGATGCATAGATAGATAGATAGATAGATAGATAGATAGATAGATAGATAGATAGATAGATAGATAGATAGATAGACAGACTGACATACAGACGAATACAGTTATATGTAGAAGACACATTACTTAGTTGTTAGCATATTTGACTTATGACATAAAGTCTTTATTTGCTTCTCTCTCTCTCTCTCTCTCTCTCTCTCTCTCTCTCTCTCTCCTCTCTCTCTCTCCACACACACACACACACACACATACACACACATACAATTGTTTCATGTAATGTTGTATTTGTACTTCAGCCTTTATTTTTGTACTAATATCCATATTTTATTTACTTTTTTTCAGGTAAGTACATTGGTGAACTTGTTCCGTTCTTTGAAGGTTGTATCAGGTAGGCTATCTTATGAATTCTTTACGTCAATGTTCATGTGGTGTGTGTGTAGAAAGATCAGGATGTTAAATGGAAAAAAATTACTTTTGAATTGATTGATCATAGATACAATTATGGTTCAGCTTATACATAGATTAATTTCATTAGCTACTGAGTAAATCGAAATTGTATTTAACAAAGAAGTTTAATATCTGGTGGTGTACTGTGTCGTAGAGCGGGACCCTTTAGTTCATGTTGTTCTGAGTTGTACCTGTAATTCAAAGGGGCCAGCATTGTCACATTTGGTGTGTCACACTGAATCTCCTTGAGAACTTAAGACTATGCATGTCTGTTGAGTGTTCAGCCACTTACATGTTAATTTCTACAAGGGAGTAGTGTAAAGTTCCTGGTTTTAAAGGCATTGTGAAAGGCCTGGTTGGACAACCAACCTTCTGAGTTCTCTTTTACAAAGGTGGTGGTGGTGGGGAGGTGCAAACATAGAGGCATTCATACATACATTCATACATACATACATGCTTACATACATACGCACACACACACACACACACACATATATACATATACAAATTGAGGGAATGGAGCAGGTAAAATCCAGCCGATATATGTTTCAAAAGTAGCAGAACCTCGGAAGTAGGAATTACTTAAAAAGGGGTGCTCTGCTAGCTACTCATCAGGCCGAAGACACCTTAGCCAAATGAAGGTTACATCATTGTCAAAGGATCCCGAGTTAACTCGCAGATGTGAATTAAAAATATTATTGTTCTTGAAAGTTGTTTTTTAATACCTTTTATGATCTGCTCGAAGCTTACAAACTTTCTATGCTTAGATCCTTGGATCTTAAAATTACATAACATTACATACATATATATATATACAATGGGCTTGCTTTAGTTTCCATCTACCAAATCCACTCACAAGACTTTGGATGGCCTGGGGTTAAAGTAGAAGACACTTGCCCAAGGTGCCATGCAGTGGGACTGAACCCAGAACCATGTTGTTGGGAAACAAGCTTCTTATCACACAGCCTTTTAATAGTTTATAAATTCAATTAGAGGTTAAATTAGCTTCATTAAGGGATGAAACAGCTGTGAGGGGTTTATGTTTGATTTTTGTTGATAGTAAATCTTTATTAAATGCTGTATCTCCATTTTCTTGTTTTTCATATTGATAGTTTATAAATATTTCAAAATATTTTACTAGTTATTTCACAAGTTTTAGTTTAATTTTGCAAAAACAAATCTCATTCTTTGTATTATTTATATTTCTCCTGCTTTACTTTACTCTTTGAAGCCCTTTAAGGCAAAACTTGGTAAATTAGTTTTTTAAAAAAACTTTTTAATTTAGTCAACATAATGTTAGCTTTAATATGAATACGTATAATCTTAAATTACTTCAGGGTTTATAAAAAGTCTTCTTGTACCATTATAAAATAAATTGTTTTTTAATTAATATCTTAAAATTTGTCACTATGAAATATTTATTAATTTTCGCCTCTGTTTTACAAGGCTTTAACAATAACATTATTTTATGAATTTCTAGAAACAGAAGCTAAAATGTCCCTTAAATCACACCCTATACTGTTTAAAATTCTTATGTACTCATTAGATAACGTGGTTCTCATTGGTGGTACTTAAATCTAAGCTGCAGTACTTTCTTTGGTGCATTGTAAGTTCACTAGGGTGGGCAAATGTCAATGGATACTCTAGAAAGTATCTGGTGGGTAGGATTGTGATTTTTCTGAAAAAGAAAGTTTTTAAACCAGGTACCATACTTATATTTTAAGCTTGCCAGTACCTCCTGACTGGCACCTGTGATAGTTGCCCGTAAAAAAGTACCATTCAAGCACGGTCATTGCCAATGCCACCTGACTAGCTCCCATGCTGATGGCACGTAAAAAGCACCATCTAAGCATGGTTGTTGCCAGTGTTGCTTAACTGGCTCTCCATGCCAGTGACATGTAGACGGCACCATTTGAGTGTGGTCGATGCTAGTGCTGCCTGATTGGCTCCCATGCTGGTGGCATGTAAAAAGCATCGTTTGAGCGTGGTTGTTGCCAGTGGCACCTGACTGGCTCCTGTGCCAGCGGCATGTAAAAAGCTCCATTCAAGCATGGTCAATGTCAGTACTGCCTGACTGTCCCTTATGCCAGTGGCATGTAAAAAGTATCCACTACACTTTCGGAGTGGTTGGCATTGGGAAGGGCATCCAGCTGTATAAACCTTACCAGATCAGATTGGAGCTTGGTACAACCTTCTGTCTTGCCAGTCCTCAGTCAAACTGTCTAACCCATGCCAAAATGGAAAGCAGACGTTAAACGACGGTGATGACGATCTTCATCATCATCATCACTACCACCACCAGCATCATTATTATCATCATCGTCGTCGTCATCATCATCATCATCATCATTGTCATTGTCATCACCACCACCACCACCACCACCACCATTATGAACTTCATTGATTCTGTTTTCCATGCTGCCATGGAAGGAGTAAGCTGGAGAGCTCCAGTTTGATTTTGGTTTGGTTTCTACAGCTGGTGATACATAAAAGACACAGTGGGTGTCTTTTATGTATCACCAGCACAGGAATTAGTCAGCAGGCTTCCACGGGGAATCGAACCCTACACCTCACAAATGCCAGCTGGGTAGATATTTTTTCAAAAACAAAAAAGAGACAACTTCATCAAGATTAAGATATTTCTCCTGTCTGCCAAATATCTTCCAGAGCATCCATTGATATTAGCCAAGCCTTGTTAACTTACAACATTCTGAAATGGGGACTGCAGCTCAGTTTAGTATCACTAACTAGAACCATGTTATGTAATGTGAACGTTAGTACTTTATGCACATACAGTTCTATATTTAAGAGATGAGGAATTATGTACATCATTTACATTATTTACATTATTTACATTTGACGGATATTTGTCCTCATCTTGTTTGCTGTTAACACAACGTTTCGGCTTATATACCCTCCAACCTTCATCAGGTGTCTTGGGGAAATTTCGAACCTGGGTTCTCATTTCTAAGGTATTTTCGATGTTGTTGTTATTATTATTATTATTATTATTACTATTCAAGTCACTGCTTGGAATCAAACTCGGAAGCTTGGGGTTAGTAGCCCGCGCTCTTAACCACTATATCATATGCCCGATTCCAAGCAGTGACCTAAACAACAACAACAACAACAATAATAATAACAAGATCGAAAAATACCATAGGAATGAGAACCCGGGTTCAAAATTTCCCCAAGACACCTGATGAAGGCTGGAGGGTATATCAGCTGAAACATTGTGTTAACAACAAACAAGATGAGGACAAATATCTGTCAAATGTAAATAATGTAAATAATGAAAATGATGTACTTTTAGTACTTTACAGCATAGGGTATAATTTAAGGGCCATTTCAGTATCTGTTTCTAGAAAGTCGTAGGATATGAATAGGAGGGACATTTGTAATTTTTGAGCAGAAAACATAATTTCTGATGTACCAAGACCTAATCTAATTTCTAATTTCTCTATATGGATCCTCGCTTTCTTTAACAATTCCCATAAAAATTTAACGCAGGACCCCCGGTTTTCATAAATATCTAAAAAAAGGAGGCACTCACACTTACCATCACACACACAATCTCTTATCCAAAAGGTTTTACACAGAAGTCATCTGCACACGAAATTTTGTGCTTTTTGCCAAACATAACTGGATGTGATCCACACTTAACCCAAGCCAATTGTGCCTCAATGTTCCTCTCAGTCAGATGTGCCTCTACTGCTCGCTGATAATAATAATAATAATTATTATTATTATTATTATTATTTGGTTATTATTTTGTGTGCTTGTGACTTGGAAGACTGAAAATGTCAAAGAGAGCTGCTGGCTTCCCCCTGGGTAGTAAAATGGGAGAAGAAGAAGGAAGCATCTGTCATTTTCAAAACAACTATGACAACATTATTGTATCCTCATCTTGAGAACTATCATTCCAAGTGTAATGTGTCTTTATTACAAGTTTATGTAAATGTGCTTAGCTTCACATCTGAGACTGCTTATGTAAAAAGTTTTACTGGATGCTTAACTCGGAAATATAAAGTATATTAGTAAGAGCATCATCTATTTTTCTCACTTTATTTAACAGTTTATTGCAATACTAATAAACTATGATATTATTTCAAGTCTTTTTCACTCAGTATGAATATTCATAATGCAAATGAACACAACTCTAGATTATTGCATAAAGCTCTTTATGTAATGTTGACAAGCACTTCGTGTGTAGGTATCTTGTTTAGGATGTATTTTTGTTATAGCTTTAGAGCTAAGCAGTAATATTTTCCTTATAATTATACTAAGCTGGTAAAAACAATTTCCATGTGTTACTTAGATAGATAGATAGATAGATAGATATATATGCATATGTATATGTACACACATCTATACATATATATATATAAAATTTATTAATAAGGGTAGAAATTAATATTACTCTATTAAAACCAGTGGCATCTATTTCTAGCATATAGGAGTCCACTTTTGCTGGTCATTCCCCTTATTTTCGTATATATATATATATATGTATATATATATATATATATATATATATATGTACATATGTGGACACAGGACATCATGGAATGTGTACAATAAAAAAGTACGAAGCACGAGTCCATGGAACATGAACTCTTCTTTCGAACAACGAAAGACACAAATGGAAAATGTACTCGTGTTTCGTACTCTTTGTTGTACACGTTTCATGACATCCTGTGCCCACATATGCATATATGCGTATACATGTAAGTATGTAAATATCTGTATGTATGTATGCATATATATATATATATATATATATATATATATATATATTATTTATATTATATATATACATATAATGGGTGTCCACAAAGTTTGGGTACATGGGGATTAACACATACTTTAAGAAATTATTATTTCTTATATTTAATTGTTTATGTTATGATTTTATTTACTCCTTGTAGCCAGACTTTGTGGACACCCTGTATATATATATACATATATACACACATATATATATATATATATACATATATATATATATATATATATATATATATATATATCCATATATATATCCATATATTCTCAAAATGTATCATGTTAACTTGGTATATCAACCTGTAAAAAGGCTGGGATATCTTGTTTTTTAGTGTAATTTTGCTACCCATGGTAACTATTAACGTATTCAAATTATCGAAAGTTTCAATAACTGAGATAATATTAATACACATAAAATAATATACAATATATATATATATATATATATATATATATATATATATATATATATATATATATATACAGTAAGCGCAGGAGTGGCTGTGTGGTAAGTAGCTTGCTTACCAGCCACATGGTTCTGGCTTCTTTCCCACTGCGTGGCACCTTGGGCAAGTGTCTTCTACTATAGTCTAGGGCCGACCAAAGCCTTGCAAGTGGATTTGGTAGATGGAAAACTGAAAGAACCCTGTCGTATATATGTGTATATATATATGTGTGTGTGTGAATATGTTTGTGCGTCTGTGTTTGTCCTCCCAACATCACTTGACAACCAATGCTGGTGTGTTTACACCCCCATAACTTAATGGTTCAGCAAAAGAGACCGATAGAATAAGTACTAGGCGTCCAAAGAATTAGTCCTTGAGTCGATTTGCTCGACTAAAGGTGGTGCTCCAGCATGGCCACAGTCAAATGACTGAAACAAGTAAAAGAGTTATATATATATATATATATATATATATATATATATATATATATATATATAAATATATATATGAAAATACACCATTTTGAGCGTGACAGTTGCCAGTACCGCCTGACTGGCCTTCGTGCCAGTGGCACGTAAAAAGCACCCACTACACTCTAGGAGTTGTTGGCGTTAGGAAGGTCATCCAGCTGTAGAAACTCTGCCAAATCAGATTGGAGCATGCTGTAGCCATCTGGTTTCACCAGTCCTCAGTCAAATCGTCCAACCCATGCTAGCATGGAAAGCAGACGTTAAACGACAATGCGGATGATGATGATGATGATGATATGAATATTTATATATATATGTGTATGT
>NC_142939.1:11605135-11612635 GCF_046866305.1 Octopus bimaculoides | reverse complement strand
ATTAATTTCCTTTTTTTTTATCCTTCTATATTTTTGTTTGTTACTATAACTTTGCATCTGTTAAATAAAAAAAACAAGTAAAAACAAACAAAAAAAAAGATGAATATTCATCATCCAATATTAAATATTTTCTATTAAACTGATGTTATTACTGCAATATTGATAAAAATAATATTCAGTCAAACATTATATATTTATGTAGGGGGGGGGGAGTGTTTCTGCATGCAATTATATGATATGCATTCAAACATAATTAGTGTTTTTTTCTTTTAACGTTTATTATCATCATCAACATTATTTTTATTATTATTATTATTATTATTATTATTATTATTATTATTATTATTAAAAATAATATTCATAATGTAAATTGAACTAGATTTTATTTTAAGTAGGGCTTGCATGAGGAGTTAAATCGAGTTTAGCAGCAGAATCAAACAATGAGAACAATAAGCAAATTTTAAGCACAAGACTGTTTTTTTCTGTGGCAATCTATAGATTAAAAACATGTATATATATATATATATATACATAAACATACATCAACACACACTGACACACATAAATATGCATGCTATACACACATACACACACATATATATACATAATCTATAAATATATATACATATACATATGAATATATACACACATATATATATATAGTATATATGTACATATACATATATACACATACATATATACATAAACACATGCATATATATATATATATATATATATATATATATATATATGATGATAAATATATATATCATATAATATAATAATGGAATATAAAAAGGGAAACGTGAACTGCCTTCTTTTCAGGCATTCAGCGTAAGAGAGGTGAAGGCTGGAAAATGGTGTTTATTGGTTTTATTGAGCGAACGTCTGACGCCAACTCATAGTTTTGCTCACAGACTCCCATGGCAAACAGGTCAGCAAACCCTGTGTGTGGAACATTTTTTTGTGTTATTGATCAATTTCTCGATTAAAATTGGCAGACTTCATTGATATTCCATCGATATTTTCTCTCAATCTGACTGATTGGAAGCGAAATTAATCATTACAGCGGCTGACAGATTTAATTTTATCTGATCGAAATCAAATGCAAATTAGTTTGGTTATTTACATAATAACTTATTAAATCGTATTGATATTAGTTTAGATCTATTAAACCGAAAGCCTCATTATCAGCTCACATACACACACACACACCGTCACACGTACACTCAATTTCACACATACACAAACACACATGCGTGTACATGTATATACACACACGTCCACACACATCCACATACGTACTAATGCGGTTACACTCATATGTTTACATATATTTCATAATATCAGATATCTTTTAATTTTTTCCGTAAATGAAGAAAGGAAGAGTAAATTAATAGAATTCCTGTTAAATAACAACCGGTACCTTGCTAAAGGTAACTTCTGAAATGTACATTTATCTGTAAAATCTTCATATATTTGCAGACACGTATCTTGTTTACAATGTTTAAATATTCAGCAGTGTTTAGACACAGGAGTCAGAGAAATAATGAGTTTATATGATATCAGATTCTAGCCCTAGGGTCAAAATTTAACATCATGGAATGATAGCTACTGTGATGTCTAGAAATCACTTTCATCTTGATGGCTCATTACACCCTATGGTAACAAGTACAATGAAAATGTACAGCCGACCGCAACCCATGGTAGCATTGATAGTTATGTATGTCAGTATACAGGTTGAGAGCTTTATGTATTGATTTCAAGTTTTAGCAAAAGACAAGCAGTCTCAAAAGAATGGATAAGTCAACTACATCAACTCTAGTGTGTAACTGGCACTTAATTTATCGACCCCAGAAAGATGAAAGGCAAAGTTGACCTCAACAGAATTTGAACGCAGAACATAAAGACAGACGCAATGCCACTGAACATTTTGTCTGCAGTGTTAACAATTCTGACAACTTGCTGCCATGAGAGTTTTATATATTGCTAGTTATCTTGTAGTAGCTATAATGTAATTAGAAAATTAGATTAATAGCTGAAAGATTGACATTTTCTATACCACAGTAGATGTCTATGACAGAAAGACATTTATCTTTCAATGGCTCCCATTATATAGCTATAAATTGGTGCCATAAGGTGATACTGGCTCAGTATAAGGAACAGCAGAAGTGTTGTAAAATATACATCTGATTGATGGCTAAATCCACAAGTTATTTTATTCATTCTCTGTTAATTTCCTCATATTCCTTTCTGTTGAAGAGCGTAAGCCCAAAACAAAAGACTTTCTCACTTTCTCAAGCATCAAACTAATACACCTGTCTTCGTCTTTTGTTCTTCTGTAAATTTCACCTACACATATGTGTGTGTGTGTGAGTCTGTGTGAGTGTGTGTGTGTGTGGATGCATGTATGTATATATTATTATTATAATTAATTGATTGATTGATTGAGAGAGTAATGCATGCCATCAAAGTGACATTGTGGTACAAATATACAAAGACCAATATATCCATCATGACTACCTGTCTGCTTAGGGTACACCAGGCACATGCATCACAACCATATGTGCATGATATAGTGATCTCATATCTACATAAACAATGCATGACCTTGCAGGTGGGACCCAGTTAGGATTTTCTTCAATTATCTGAGTAGCCCATCCTGTTCAAAAGGTCCCTGAGTAAGGTTTGTTTAAGAATGATGAATGGAACACCCATGTTTCCACACATGGATTATCCAAACACCAAAGAATTCCTCTCAATACATGGATATGATATTCCCCCACTACTTCTGCTCATGAACAGGTAAAAGGATATATAGATGAAAAGCAAAGGAGATTTTGGTGAAAATTGAACTCAGCAACATGGGAAATCAAAGAACAGAATTAAGAGGTGAAAGGCAATTAAAAGAAAAAAGCTAGAGGTTATTTCAGGACAAAAGTCAATGTTCTTTCGTTCATTGTTATAGTGATTGTTCTGCCAAAGAAATGGCCTTCAGCTATTAAAAAAAGACAATACAAAACAAAAAGAGAAACAAAACCAAACAGAATGAGAGAGAGAGAAAGAGAGAGGAAAAGAATCAAATTTATAATTTTCTTATTTTTCATCACTTACAAACTTAGTGCATGTAAAAATGGTTATAAAGTTGAATTATTAGTAGAATATTTGCAATGATTAAATTTTATTTATTTATTTTTTTTTTATTCCACGAAGGGATTATCATATTTTGAAAGGCTTTAAGTTCTATTCCTTAGATGAGGTTTTTAAATAGCAAACATCTCTTGTATTAGTTAAGTAGACTTACGTTTTGCTGTTTTGTACTATTTTAAAACTTGGCATATACAATCTGTATTTAATGCTACATTACTTAACATTAACAGTCAGTAAGCTGGTAGCTATTTTGATGTTAGCTACGTTGAATAAATTAAGATAACCGTTCCAAAGTATGTTGTTTAGTGTTAAATAAACTTATTGAGATTTTTACAAGTTTTCTCTGTAATTTTTCCTTTCTTCTTTCTCATATTGTTTACTTGAAAACTATGGAACCAAATGGTTTTTCAATCTTATGGCTAGCATAAACAAGGATAAAGGAATGGATTAGCATTGAGATTTAAAACGTTATTTTAATTTAAGAATATTTAGTGAATCAATCAATAAATTTATTGGTTTATCTGGCATTAGAAGCATATTTTGCTGACCTAAGCAAAATAAGAGAGAGGGAGAAAGACAGAGATGGAAACAAAGTGAGAGAGAGAGTGATAGAGAGAGAGAAGAGAGAATGAAAGAACTTCAAATCTCATCTTTATAATGCACCTAAATCTGGAACTTAGTTCTGGCTCTGTTAGCACCCTCCGACTCATAGAGACATTAATCATGTGATTATTAATTGTCAATTAATTTGAAATATTTCAAAATCTAGGAAGGATGTTCATAATGCCAAGTGTTCATTTATGAGTATTTTATGTGTGTGTGTGTGTGTGTGTGTGTGTGTGTGTGTGTGTGTGTGCGTATGTATGTGTGCATGTGGTGCATGTGGTGCGAGTTGTGTGTGTGTGTATTTAAATATATGTATGTGTATATGTGTGTGTATATATATATATATATATATATATATATATATACATATATATACATATATATATATATATATACAAATATACAATAAGAAATTAAAATGACAAGAGAATCAGAAATTGTGTTAAGAACTTCATAGGCTTACAGCAGTTTCTGCAATAAGATGAGATGCACTCATTGTTGAATGCTTGTACTTAACACTCTATAACCTCATCAGAGCTTCAAAAATGATATATCATTTTCATATATCTTCATCTGGTAGCTTTTATCTTTCATCTAAAGTTTCCCTATGTGTCAGAGATTAGTGGGCAAACGATTAAATTTACCCTGAAAGATAGCCACAGTCAGGTTTGAACCTGGAATATTAAGAGCCGGATGAACTACCATATGACATCCCCAGTGAATACATTAATATTTCTGCCAGTCCCCCATGCTAGACATGTATTTTATTTACCAGCCCCAGTAAGATGAAAGACAAAGAAGACTTCAGGGAGATTTGAACTCATAAAGCAAGGTACCAGAATAATGCCACAAGGTATTTTATCCAATGTTCTAATGACTCTGTTAATTTGCTGCTAATTGCATTTTCAAAAAAAAAAAAATAGTTGAATATGATAATTCTTTCTACTAAAGGCAAAGTTCTGAAATTTTGTGGGAGGAGTTCAGTCAATTACATCAACCCCAGTACATAAATGGTACTTATTTTATTGATCCTGAAAGGATGAAAGATAAAAGTTAATCTTGGTAGCATTTGAACTCAGAACACAAAGCCAGAAAAATGTGCTATAAAGCATTTTGTTCAACATGCTAACTATTCTGCCACCTCACTGGCATCTTAATAATAATAATAATAATAATAATAATAATAATAATAATAATAATAATGATGATGATGATGATGATGATGATGATGATGATGATGATGATGATGATGATGATGATGATGATGATGATGATGATGATGATGATGATGATGATGTTGATGATGATGATGATGATGATGATGATGATACAACAACAACAACAACAACAATAATAATAATAATGGGGACGTTTAACAGAGAACGCAGGGGGACAGCAAATCACAGCATGTGGAGGCACATGGCCTAGTAGTTAGAGCAGCAGACTTGCAGTGGAGGGATCACGGGTTCGAATCTCAGACTAGATGATGTGTGTTTCTACTCTAGGTACAAGGCCTGAAATTTTGGGGGAAGGGGCCCAGTTGATTAGATCGATCCCAGTACGCACTGGTACCTAATTTATAAGTACCCCAAAAGGATGAAAGGCAAAGTTGACCTCAGGGGAATTTGAACTCAGAACGTAAAGACAGATAAAATACCGCTAAGTATTTCTCCCTGCATGCTAACGTTTTTGCCAGCTCGCCGCCTTTCCGGTAGATGGTAATGGTGAACCTCTGCTGACTCTTTTGCCACAACTTTCTCTCACTCTTTCCTCCTGCATCTGGCAGCTCACCTGTGACAGACTGGCATCCCATCCAAGTGGGAAACCTACACTCCAATGAAACCAGGAAACCGGCCCTTATGAGCCAGGCATGGCTCGAGAAGGAACAAGCAACAAATCACAACATAAGTAGATTAGCATTGAGCTTCTAGGTCTGTGAGGATCCTTGAGTAGCCATCCAGTATCCTGCCTCAAGACAGTACTGCATATCATATCATATCATATCATATTTTCTTTATAGTAGAGATTGCTATACTTTACATCCCTTATCATCTGAGAGTTAAGAATTAAAAAAACGTTTTGTGTTGGCTGAAAAAAAACAATAATTATATAGAAAAAGAGAAGAAAGAATTTCAGGAAGCTAAAATGAGGACAGTGAAATTTTTTTGTTAAAAATGTCAAACTACTTACAATATGCATTTAGAATAGAATATCTTGTTTAGTATAAAACCAGTTTCAAACAGCAAGTATTAGTGGTTGGAATTTTTATAACCTTCTAATTTTGTTTTCACTTTAGAATCATGTAATTTTCTTTTTTTCCTTTTCTTCATTCCCCACTCGTTTTTTCTTTTTTTTTGCTTTGCTTTCTTTCTGTGGCTGCATGTGTAGGAGGGTTGCCAATTCCATAGAGATTACCATATTGGAAATAAGCAATAATTTCCCTTGAGGCAACATATCTACTCTTGAATTTTATCATTATTCCTTTTACATATATACACACACATATATATATATATCCATATTTTCGTATGCTTCTTTTTTTTCAATCTGCTGTCTTGATACATTTTACTCTTCCATTTCTTTTTTTTACTTTTATTATTTTGTCTCTCCTGAGCAAATAAGATCAATTAATGTTACTTGTAAAAGACGGGTGGTTTGAAAGCGTAAAGATATGTAATGTTGGTGGCAGTGATGGGGGATGGGGGGAGGTACAGAATGCTTATCTGTTAGAAGCAGGAGTCATTTAATAAGAAAATAATCACTGATAGCTGCAGAGTTCGATTTAGCAAAGAAACTGGACTTGCTGAAATAATTCAATATATCCAATATTAGGCCAAGTTATTTATAAAAAAATTTTTAACAAATTTTTCGTTTAAAAATTTTTTTTCTTATTTTGTGATGTGATGGGAGAACTTAATGAGCATTAGCCATTGAAAATTCTCCCTTTATCATTAATTTCAAAATTATAAATACCACGGAATCTAGATGAAGCAGTTGCTAAGTGAATTTTCTCATTCTGGATAGAATACTAGAATACTAGAATACTAACATTCCCCAAGACAAATATGGAATAATTAGTCACATGCAATTATTGTTTCAAATATAAAAATTGGATACAATGTGTATGATTGATGTGTTGCAAACAACTCGCACATGCAAGTGCTACCAGTCGAGAACTCTGCATATTGGAAGCCAGAAAGTGTATGGGGTCATCAGGAGAGAATGCGTGCCATTTCGGGGCCTACCTCTCGACGGCATCAATGCGCACCGGCCCCCCCTCACTGATATGAGGCCCCGCTTGCTAGATCAACTGGTTATTAAAAAAAATCTCAATATTCTTCTAGCCATTTCTCATCGTCTCTTTTTAACCAAGTCCAGTGGCTAGCCAGCCTTCTCCACTGTAGTTTGGATATCACTCATGGTGGTATTTACCTTACGATGAGTAAGGCCCAACGATAACAACAGTCGTCTCACACTGTGTCCAACAAACCCTCTACATCCAACTTCGATGTACTAAATCTAGTACTTTAGATGTATGTATTGGTATGTATTGCAAGAAACAGCAAAGTTTCTTTCTTGGAAAAACAAAATAGGAATTTTAAAAGAAGTTTCTATAAAACTAGTTTTTAAACATCGAATGTCTACGGTGGTCCGCCACAATAAAATAGTAATCAAAGGGGTTCATAGATAAAAAAAATGGTTGAGAAACTCTGTTCTACTCAGAGAATGGGTCTGCCAAGAGGG
>NC_142939.1:11587635-11600135 GCF_046866305.1 Octopus bimaculoides | reverse complement strand
ATATACACATACACACACACATACACACACATACACACATACACTCACAGTAGTTGTCATTTTATGCCTGCTATGAAAGCATATCGGTGCTTTGAGCTGTTCACCATGCAAAAGATCCTGGAGAATAAATACTATTACATGAAAATAGGTAAAGGTTAGCAATAAGTAGACCGTTTGGCCGAAGAATAATGCTTTAACAAATTTCAAGGAGAAAAAGAATCAGAAGTCTGCAATAAGATTGATGACAACAACAACAACGATGATGATGATGATAATGATGATGATGATGACAATGATAATGATGAAGATGATAATGAGGATGATGATAATTATAATGATGCTGATGATGACGGTGAATGAGATTGTTGGGGGGGGGGGGCAGGATGTTTTCCATTAGTCATTAAAACAAAGGGCAATAACTCAGCACCACCCCCACCCCGCCAAATTTTATCTCTGCTCTTCCCACCAGCAACTCATTCAATATTGTAATGTTTTCAATGACCATTATAATTTGGATTTAACAATATGCCTTCTATGCAGGAGTAATAAAAGCACCATAATAATATTGTGTATTTAGATTTAAATGCATGTGTGTGTGTGTGAGTTTATCAGTGAATGTGTGTGTGTGTGTGTTGGTTTAAGTGTAAATGTGTATGTAAAGGAGTGTGAGGTGGTGGGTTGGTCTGTATGTGTGTATATGTTAATGCTTATATCTGAGGTTTTGGTTGTTTGCGTTTGTGTATAAGTGTCTGTTTAGGTAAGTATGTGCATACGTATATTTGTATGTGTGTGTATATACATATGTATGTGCATACTTATATGTGTGCATGTATCTGTATGTATGCATGTGTAGATATATATATTTGCATGTATTTATATGTGTGTGTGTGTGCATGCATTTATTAAATATATATGTGTATATATATATATATATATATATATATATATATATATGCATATATATATATATATATATATATATATCTACAGACATACTTGTTTATGTATATATATATATATATATATATGATGATCATAATATATATACATATGTATATATGTGTGTGTGTATATATATAATATTACGCACACACTCACACATGCATATCTTTCAACATATATATATATATATATATATATATATATATATATGTGTGTGTGTGTGTGTGTGTGTGTGTGTATATATATATATGTATGTATTTATATCTTACATACTCAAACATATGTGCATATACATGTGTTTAATGTGTGCTGTGCCTTAATGAGAATTTATACGAGATATATTTGCAAAGATTGTGTTTGTATATTTACTATTATAAAAGCACCATAAATATGATTAATTGCTCCAATAAACAATATATAACAAATGGTGTTGCTGGATACCATGCAAAGCATGCCAACAGTAAGAGTGCCAAACATAACATGTTAACGACTTTTAACACAATTGCTGTTTAACAAGTCTCTAACATCTTTTCGCTCATTAGTTTGCACTGTAAAGTCCCTACGATAATTTCACTATTGCTGTTTCGCTAAAGTGACTTGTGGTATTTATTGAATTACGTGTTTTATTTTCTATGGCTTCTACCAATAAAATTCCAAACTATTACAGCTTAATAGTTGAAATCTGAGAATCCAAAGTTCAAGAAATTTTGAATGTCTTCCCATTTTGCTAAGCTTCAGCTATTGTTCCAGTAGGAATGAGGAATATTAGTGATTGTGCCAGTAGTAGCAGTAGTACTAATAGTAGTAGTAGTAGTAGCAGTAGTAGTAGTAGTAGTAGTAGTAGTAGTAGTAGTAGTAGTAGTAGTAGTAGAGCCATTTTATCAACAGTAGTGTCAATAGAGGAAATACTGAAGATTTTGTCTTCACACATCACAAGTGTGGTTATGAGGTTAAGAAGTTTACTTCCCAACCAAGTGGTTTAGGGTTCAATTGCAATGTATGGCATGACGCTTTGGACGAATATCTTTTCCTCTAGCCTCAGGTTAACCATCACCTTGTGAGAGGAATTAGTAGAAGGAAACTATAAGGAATCCCTTTGCATAAAATTTACCTGATGATGATGAATTATATATTATAATTGAATCTTTTATGACTGTATTAAATAAATAAAATTCTACTGAAACTGCTGTCATAAATTTTAAATGTCTTTTGTGTCTACATTTTATACCTACACCACGTCAAGAACCTAACCCTGAGTCAGATCTATGGTTTCAAACGGTGTTGGTACATGCTGTTGTTGGCACTCCATTGCTTATGACATCGAGGGTTGCAGTTGATCCGATCAACGGAACAGCCTGCTCGTGAAATTAACGTGCAAGTGGCTGAGCACTCCACAGACACGTGTACCCTTAACGTAGTTCTCAGGGATATTCAGCGTGACACAGTGTGACAAGGCTGACCCTTTGAATTACAGGCATAACAGAAACAGGAAGTAAGAGTGAGAGAAAGTTGTGGTGAAAGAGTACAGCAGGGTTCGCCACCATGCCCTGCCGGAGCCTCGTGGAACTTTAAGGTGTTTTTGCTCAATAAACACTCACAACGCCCGGTCTGGGAATCGAAACTGCGATCCTATGACTGCGAGTCTGCTGCCGTAACCACTGGGCCATTGCACCTGCACGTTGGTACATGCATATCTAAAGTATCCTTCCAACATTTAATGTGCTCAATGTTGTTTATTTCACTATGAACTCGACATCATTGTATTTAGCCATATCTGGCATCCTGTGAGTTGATGTGCCTTCATTCTTAATAATCCTCATAATAGAATTATATATGTATACGTGTGTAGGGAGAAAGAAAGAGAGAGAGAGAGGGAAAGAGAGAAAGAGAGAGAGAGGGAGAGAGGGAGAGAGAGAAAGAGAGAGGGAGAGAGATGGAAAGAGAGAGAGGGAGAGAGAGAGAAAGAGAGAGAGAGCATCAAGTTTATGGAATTTTAGCCCAACATAAAAATTAAATAGATTTTGTGAGAATGTTCCTTTTGCCAGTTTAAATCAAGAGGCTCTTAGAGAATTAATGGGAGAATTATGATTTGTTTGCCATCTTGGATTTAATACCACCATTTATGCATGTGTATACATATATATATATATATATATATATATAATCTATGTATGTATATGTACATATATATATATATAATGTATGTACATATATGTACATATATATATATATATATATATATATATATATATATATAATGTATGTATATGTACATGTATATATATATATATGTATGTATATATATATATATATATATATATATGTATATATATATATATATATATATATATATATATATATATATATATATATATATATATAAATATATATATATATATATATATATATATATATATAAATATATATATATATATATATATATATATATATATATATATATATATATATACATACATTCACACATTTGATAGATAGACAATCAGCTGATTGAATATAATAGGAAGAAACGAGGTGACTAGACTACGAAGATTATTGTGAAGTAAAGATTGGATGATAATCACAGAGACATTAGATTTCAGGTCTGTGAGATATGTAAAATTTATTCTGTTGCAGGAATCTCTCATAGAGGCCAGTAAGCAGAAAGGTGTTTGAGTTCTTTAATAGAGGATATGAAAATATTATTACTGAAAGAATGATAAAGTGTCTATTTATATAGGATTTATTTATTGATCTTTTTTTTTTTTTTTACCTTGTGACATGATGATTGTATAAGCAAAGCTCAGATATTGTTAGAAAGTTGCGAGAAATGAAATTGTGATAAAAATCACATGAGGGAAAATAAAATATAGCCTGACAATTATCTTAGAATTATCTGGAAAATGGAGTCTGTTGATCAATTTCTCTTACATTTCACTATTTTACATCTGTTTTTCATCTTGGCATGAATTGGATGAAATTGCAAAATTGAACATAAATTCATTGACAAGTTATCTTAGGCAATGTGCCCTTCTAATGCTAAACACTTCATCATTGAAAAATCAAATCAGATACTCCTGCATTGTGTAATGCCTGAAGCAGTCAGTGTGTTTGATTGTTTTCGGTCTATATCAAATCACTGTATATTTTTCCATTGTCATCATCATCATTTGTTTTATGTCTACATTTTTCCATGCTGGCGTAAGTTGGACAACACTTGTTGAAGCAGTATGCTCTGTTCTGATGCTTTCCTGGTCCCAACCCATTCTAGTTTTCAAATAAGAGCCAGTATCAAGAACAAAGTACAATTCTTTATTCGACAACCTCTCATGAACAACTGCTCATGAACAACTGTTGCCAGACTTTTGGTTTATGGGGACAGTAACATTCTCACCCTTTCTTTCTCTCTCGGTTTTGGCTACTGCTATTATCTTTTCCACTTCTTGCCTAAGGTCAGCGGAAGCGTTGGCGGCAGCGATGGATGATGTGCAAGTACGCCACTGCCGCCACGCACCGAACCCCCGATGCAACAATAAAATAAGTACTGGCTGAGCACTGGGGTCAGTGTAATTAACTTACCCAGTCCCTGTAAAGTGCTGGCCTTGTGCCAAAATATGAAATCAATATTTTCATAAACGCTTTCATATTCAGTTTTCATCTCAAGAAACTAATCAGAGGAAATTCATCATATTTTTGTAAAGCTACGTTTTAAGTGTGAAAGGGGTGGATGTGGCCAATAAAATGCATTTTGTTTATCCACAAGTTATATACATCAAACCTATTTTGATATTAGTTCTTGAAAGGGAGGAGCTTTCAGATACAGAAGCTGACACAAAATTAGACTGTAAAGTTTGAAATAATTTTCAAATTTCGTTGACATGATAAACATTGTGCCATAGATAGAATGATATACATCCTAAGAGTTACCCATAGCTATGCTTAGAAAAGTTTCTCACTGGATTAGTCATCAACAATAATCCGATTGAGGATTTTCAAATGCTGAGAATACATCTACCATCTTATTGACTCCACCTCATCTCCCTCCACATGCATTCCCATATACAGAAAGAATTTCCTGTCTAAAGCAATTTATGGACTTTTGCTTATTTTTGAAAATAGAAACTTTTTCTATTAAAATTGGCTGTAGAAAGGCTGGTCAGATTTCTAGTGAGTTGCAGATAAGAAGCTTGTAGTTGTATTAGTAAAAACAAATCTTTAGAACTATGGTGCATTTCTCCAAATCTGTTGATAGTTTCTTAAAATGATTTCACTTTTCTCCCAAAGCGAAATGTAGATTCTGATTTTTATAGCATACAAATAGAAACTATACTTTTAATATTGGTTTCACTGCTGCTGCCAGTACGTTTTATCCATTTCCATTAGTATTCCTGTCAAAATTTTCTCAACTCTACTATTCTGAATGCTAATGAGGAAGAATAAAAAGAACACTACTTGATTAAAAGCAGAAGAGATGTTCAATAATAACCATTCTGAGTTGTTGCTTTGTTAGTTTTAGGTTCAAAACTTGTTGCAAATATTACAATGTACTATTGTCTGTGGTACATTATTACTCAAATTCTTTAAATATATTGAAGAACAAGTTTCTTGCAGTATTCAAGCAAACGAAAAAATGTTTAAGCACCAAGAAATTCTCCTTGAGGACCAAGTCTAGGCTTTGTAATTTTAATGCATTCTCTGTTATACTTGCACATGAAAACTAACTAAAACCAAGTAGATGTGCTTAATAGTAAATATTTTCTGTAAACTATGCAATGAAATAGAAAAACTTTTAATCAAATGAAGAGGTGCAAAAATCTATGTCCTTAAGATTTTATTTCAACTCATTAACATTTCAATGTGATACAGTGTAGCTCGTACTTCAAAGTCTCCTACTTTAACTATGATGAGCCCTTCTCTTCCCCTCAATAAAAATGTAAAATTCTTCAGTCAACTGAAGAAAATTCAGAACAGGAGGAAATTATCCCCGATAAACAAATTCCATTTTAATCCTTCCAATACATTCTCTTCATTTACTTCTAAAACAATCACATAAAAACCAGTCAGAAGACAGACTGAATGTTTTTCAACACTAAATATTTTAAACTGATCTAAGGTACAATAGAGAAAATCTTTGTAAAGAAGTAAGGACATATGTAGGATGCCCTAATAACATCTGTGCTTGCTGTAATTCTCCGTGGAAAAGATTTATGATTAAAGCTCTCAACTGAGCTTCAGATAGCCAATGAAAAAGAGGATCATCAAAAATGAAGTGGCTGCCATTTTCTTAATGGCACAATAGGTGCTTGCATGGAAATAGGTGCAGGTAAGGTTATGTGATTAAATTCACTTTGCTATAATGTGGTTTCAAGTTCAATCCCACAGTATGGCATCTCAGGCAAATGTCTTCTATTGTAGCTTTGAGTTGATCGATGCTTTGCAAGTTAAATTTGGTAGAAGGAAACTGCACAAGATATCTATCTGTCTATCTATCTATCTATATATATATATATATATATATATATATATATATATACACACATACACATTATTACATTAATACACTTATGTAGTGGATATTTCAAATTTTGTCTTAGGTGAACCCAGTTGATGAAGACTAACTAGATTTACGATAACAATCTAGATGTACATATTATTGACAATATTAAAACATTGAATGGGATACCAGTCAGTATTTGTCCTTGCTTTTTGTACTCCAGCCATGCTTATAACTTACATTGGTATAAGCCTAATCGGTCATTTGCCTTCTCTTTCTCTTGGATGATATCAGTGGAGGGGAGAGAGAGAGAAGAGACTTGAATGCATGGACAGCTGCCATCCTTCTGCAAGAGGAATTTTGTGCAAGGCTGCACTTAAAAATGCACAGACATGGTCAAACTTGACTGCCATACTGAAGAATGTTCCTTTGAATCGCATTTGCTGATAAACGAAGACTTAGCAGGTACCATAATTACCTCCAGACTTTTCTTTTAACATCATATTACATATTATTCCTATATTACATATTTCAGTTCCTTTGTAGATTAATCCCAAAGCCATTCTGAAGACTTATGCCTTTGGACCACATTTGCCTATAACCATTATTTAGGAATGGTATCTTAATTCCTTCCAGACTTTCTTTATACAACATTTTATACTGGTAAAACAAAGTTTGTTTAGAACATTGAAAATGGAGACAATTTAAATGAGAAAGTATGTTAACTATATCATCTAGTAACACAGTTTATCTCAATGGTTGAAATTCATATTAATCTGTTCGGAAATATTACCCATGATAAGCAAATGATCTTCATATTGCAACTGACATTTGTCACTTAAATGCTAATTATGACATGAAATTCGCAACAAAACATGATCCTCATGAGCTTCTAGACGTAAGTGTATCCAGAGGTCTGTAAATGTATGACGGAGACAGACAATTTGCTTTATTTGCATAAACAACTTGCAAAAGTTGTACGAATGTCGTAGTTTAAGTAGGATCAGTCAGAAAACGGCATTAAGGGCCAGCAGTTTGTTGATGGTAGCTAATTGCTGTGAGCAGAATGTTTGCACAACTTGGAAGATATGTACATCTAGATTGGACACTATTTCCTGACACCTGTAAGATGTTAATGCAGTTTCGTTGATCAATGAACTTTTAATTGCATTGAGTCGCATTAAAGCTACAGCTGCACTTGTGTCGGCTTTAGGCTTTAACCTCAGTCATTATCAATGCTGTGTCACTAGATGTAAGTGTTTATAGTTACATGTAAAGTAGGCAATGTAGTTAATTATCTTTTAATTTCCTGTCAACACTAGAAAGGGATTTTGAAACAGCACAATTTCCTTTGTAATTCTGGATAATTACTGCTACATGCCTATCTATCTATCTATCTATCTATCTATCTATCTATCTATCTATCTATCTATCTATCTATATATATATATATATATACATATATATATATATATATATATATATATATATATATATATATATCTACTTTAAGATTTTTTAAGTATATACATACATACATATGTATACATATATACATACATATATACACAAATACATACACACATATAAATATATACACGTATACATATACATGCATATATATATATATATATATATATATATATAGGCACAGGCATGACTGTGTGATAAGTAGCTTGCTTACCAACCATATGGTTCCAGGTTCAGTCCCACTGTGTGGCACCTTGGGTAAGTGTCTTCTACTATAGCCTCAAGTTTACAAAACCTTGTGGATGGATTTGGTAGACGGAAACTGAAAGAAGCCTGTCAGATATATATATATATATATATATATATTTATATATATATATGTATGTATGTTTGTATGTATATGTATATATGTATATATATTTGTATGTATGTATGAATCTATCTATTGTGTATCTGTATATTCATATCCATGCACACACTCATACACAGACACATATGAATACCCCTATGACTGTACATAAATCTAGTTTAAATGCATGAACTGTGTATAAACATGCCAGTTGTGTTCATGAATAAAATTAGCGTGTTTAAAACATTAACATACCTTTCAGTCATGTACACAAAACATATACCATGCATGCCAACACACAAACAGATGAACATGGGATAGTTTCTGTTTGTAAGCTTGTGTCAATGTATGCAAATAGTTCTGCTCATACTGCAATCTATAAATTAACGCAAATGCATGTACAAACGTTAGTTTGAACTACATGTGTGTCCTTATTTACTATGGAAATGCTTTAACTAGCAGATTTTGCTGTAGCTACTGCAGCCTTGTATGTGTTATATGCATGAAGTGCATATATGTAGCCTGCATGTAGCTGTTACCATCTTGCACCATTTGGTACTATTGCAGTTATATTTTGATATTTCTGTAAATCTATAAATCCATTAACAAGAGGTGGAGCGAGAGAGAGAGAGAGAGAGAGAGAGAGAGAGAGAGAGAGAGAGAGAGTGAGTGAGAGAGATGGACAGACAGAGAGAAACAGAGACAGAAATAGGAAGAGACAGACAGACAGAAAATAAAAAGATATATAAAACTGAAATGGGTGGAAGTTTCTTTCACCCACTTTTGCTGTTTGAATATTCTTCTCATACATGTAAAATTTTATTTTATTTTATTTTACATATATTTTTTTCATTTGTTTTCTAAAATATTCTCTTATTTCATTCCGTTTGAATTTCAACTCATAGATTTTTCCTTTTACACACATATATATTATCCATTTAATACACCCTTTTCTCCTCTTTCGATCTCTCTCTCTCTTGCACAAACACACACATACACACACACATACACCCTCTCTTTCTCTCTTTCTCACGTTACCAGATATTCTTTTCTTTTTGTTTTCTTTCTTTCTTTATGTCTTTGTGTGTTTGAAATGAATTCTCAAATCAACAAGCCTATAATTGCCCATTTTTGTGGACCAATGATTAAAGTTAGAGAAACATTAAGACAAATGTAATACATTTTGTTTGCGTATGTGTGTGTGTGTGTGTGTGTGTGTGTGTGTGTGTGTGTGTGTGTGTGCATATATGTGCAGATATGTATGTGTTTGTGTGTGTCTATATGTGTCGATATGGAAAAGTTACATTCTGATATTTCAATTCTGACCTTAAATTATTGATCTCTTTCCCACGTTTTTTTTCCAGTCCTTTGCGAATAATGGTGTTGACTAGTCTTGGATGTTTTAGTTTTATTTATTTAGTTATTAACGTTATTTTTTTCTTTTTAACCTAAATGTTTGTCTTCATCTCCAACACTAAAATCGAGATTGAGTTGTCATTTCGATAGCCTGCTGTCTTAACACAATGTTATACTAACATCCCTTAAGACTACAGACACATCAATAAACAAGTGTATTTTTAGAATATTGGTCTATACATATATACATATATATATGTGTCTGTGTGTGCGTATATGTATGTTTGTATATGTGTGTGTGTGTTTGTGTATATATGTGTATATATACATAGATACATATATATATGCATATACATACATACATATATATATACATACATATATATATATATATATATCATTGATAAACATTCAAACAACTTATCGCTATGTCTGTCAGTCATCTTTCACAGTTTGTGTGTCTGGGTAAAAATTATTTATGGTGCTTCGATTTTATTATGACCACTGTTGTATCATAAATGGTTCAGTCTCTGGATTCAGCTGTAGAAAATTCCTGGAAACAGAATCTCTTTACACCATTTCATTCCATTCCATTCCATTCCATTCCATTCCATTTCTATTCCACACCTTCCTTTAATGGTGAAGGTATCGAAGAATAAAAACTTTTGTTAATCTCCAAACACGAATAAGACATTCACCCTTTTTGTTGCCATTTATCGGTAACTACACACTGCCTTTAAGGCAGTGAGCTGGCAGGAATGTTAGCACACCAGGAGAAATGCTTAGCGGTATTTTGTCTGTCTTTACGTTTTGAGTTCAAATTCCACCGTGGTTGACTTTGCCTTTCATTCTTTTGGTGTCGATAAATTAAGTACCAGTTGCGTACTGGGGTCAATTTAATCAACTGGTCATTCCCTCAAACTGGTCATTGCTTCGAGTAGCAAAGAATATTGACCATGGTTGTCCAATTCCTTGTAAGTGAATTTGGCATATGGAATATGTGTGGAAACCCATCATGTGAGTGTGTATATATATATATATATATATATATATATATATATATATATATATATATATATATATATATATATATATATATATATATATATATATATATATATATATATATATATATATATATATATATATATATATATATATATATATATATATATATATATATATATATATATATATATATATGGAGGCACAATGGCTCAGTGGTTAGGGCAGCGAACTCGCGGTCATAGGATCGCGGTTTCGATTCCCAGACCAGGCGTTGTGAGTGTTTATTGAATGAAAACACCTAAAGCTCCACGAGGCTCCGGCAGGGGATGGTGGCGAACCCTGCTGTACTCTTTCACCACAACTTCCTCTCACGCTTACTCCCTGTTTCTGTTGTACCTGTAATTCAAAGGGGCTAGCCTTGTCACACTTTGTCACGCTGGATATCCCCGAGAACTACATTAAGGGTACATGAGTCTGTGGAGTGCTCAGCCACTTGCACATTAATTTCACGAGCAGACTGTTCCGCTGATCGGATCAACGTCGTAAGTGACGGAGTGCCAACATATATATACATACATATAGTTATGGCATATTCTGTAGCAGAGTACAGTATAAAGCTCATCCACCTTCAGATTTACCCTGTGCTATCCAACAGTAGTATTATACATACTTCCAGGTTTGTGTTTGGGCTTCTGTCATGTGTGAATAGATAATTGAAAAAATTTGTAGTCAACAAGTAGTACGGTTGGACATTTATTTTGAATGACAACAATTGTTTCTATGCAACGGAGTTCTCTAGGTGTGTCGGTACTTGACTATGCAACCGTTTCCCTGCATTATGAGATCTAGTTATGTTTCCTCAGGTGTTGTATAAATATTGTTTCTGTAAGTTCTCAGCTTCAAGAACATCCTCTCTATCTGTCATGGCCTGAATTTAGCAGTAGTCATTGAGTTTATCTAGGTGTTTTATGAAGCTGGAGCACAAATCCTGCCCCAGCCACTTTTGGGCTCTTTTCACCACACACAGAGGAAACGTTGGATCTATCCTTTGACATGCCAGTCCCCAAATGGCACAAAAGTAAAATACTTAATCAAATATAAGCTAATTTGAGAAATATAGTGACACTAATTAGCTGTCAAAGTGGCTAAATCATTAGAGCACTCATGAAACATGTGGGTCTCCTATATGACTCTGCCATCACACATCAAATTATAACTCACATGTTGGGAGAATAGAGCATCTGATTAAAACTCACTATGTTGATTAGAAGGTGGAAAATGAGCCTGGCATAGAAACCACTGCTGAGATCTAATTAATCCACTGTTTTTAATTAAGTAGAACTAAATTTATCTACTAATTAATTACATTACATTGCATTACTTAGCACCAATCAGAACAAAGTGTTTATGAGAATATTCCAACTTTAGTAAACTAAACTAATTTTTGATATTGATATCTGAATATTTCATGATCTCATCCATGTGTGTTTGTGTAATTAGCAATTAAATGGCTGAGTGGATGTGATATTAATGTACCAGCTCTTCATTCTTGATTCAAACCTATTATGGGTGTTTTGTTTTGATCTACATACTTCAATTGATTTATACATAAATACATACACACACACACACACACACACACACACACACATACATATATATATGTGTATCTGTCTATCTATCTATCTATCTATTTATCTATCTATCTATCTATCTATCTATCTATATCTATATATATATATATATATATATATATATAGATAGATAGATAGATAGATAGATAGATATAGATATTTACATACATACATGTATATATGTGCATGTGTAAATATATATATATACACACATACACACACACACACACACACACACACATATATATAC
>NC_142939.1:11577635-11582635 GCF_046866305.1 Octopus bimaculoides | reverse complement strand
ATTATGATTACGATTATGGTAATGATGATGATGATGATGATGATGAAAGTAATCGTGATGAAGATGCGGATTAAAGATGTGAATTTTTGTTTGGTTTTTCTCATTCCATACCTATTGTTACAGTTGGATGAAAGGTGATCGCAACAATAAATCAAGATCATTATTATTCATTTTGCTGTTCTTCCATCATTTTCAGTGTTTGTTCGTCAGCCATTCACTCTCTTTGTCAAGGAATGAAACTTTCAAAAGCTCTTCATTTCTCTTTCCTGTGTGTCATTGTAGAAAATATTGAATTTATATTTATTCGTTTATTCATTTAATTATGTATCTGTTATCTTTTACTTGATGCCGTCATTAGACTGTGGCCATGCTGAGGTACCACCTAGAATGGTTTTAGTTGAACGAATCAGTCCCAGTACTAAATTTTTAAAGCGATATACTTATTCTATCTCTTGCTGGACCACTAAGTTATGAGAATGTAAACAAACCAACAATGGTTACCAAGTGGTAACAAAAGACAAACACAATCACATAGATACATACACAGACACATACACACAGATATATACATATCTATGAGTGTGTGTGTGTGTGTAAGCAAAAATACTAGTTCTAAAATCTCTCTAAGAGATCAACGCAGTAGTTGTACAAACAAGTAATATTCATAGCTACTTCAACATGGTTGTCAATTTGAATGGACTCTGCTGGAATTTTTTAATCCTAAGAAGACATCTCCTCTTGACAGTTAACAATGCAGAGCTGCATCCGATAAATTGCAAGCAAGGAATCAAACCCCTACGACTTTCTAGCAACAGGACCAACAGACCCATCCTGAAGGGACTACAAATATTACTTTTTAGTACAATTACTGCCTTGATTTCTTAGAGAAATTTTAGAACTAGCATTTTTGTTTGTTGCCAAATCAGTGATTGTGTGTTTGCTTGAAATATACATATTACGAGCAGAAGTGGGTTACTGCCATCTTTAGCAGATGAGGTGTCCAGTACTGGAGAGTGGCAACAATAACCTGAAACCAGGACTGGTCTGTTGGTCTCGTCACTAGAAGGTGGTAGAGGTTTGCTCCCCTGCTCGCAATTCATTTGATGCAGCTCTTCAACACTAACCAACTAGAAGAGATGTCCTCTTGGGGTTAAAAAATTGCAGTAGAGTCTATTTGACTGGACAACTATGTTGAAGTGGTTATGAGTGCAAGTGGCACGTAAAATACACCATTTTGAGCATGGCCGTTGCCGGTACTGCCTGACTGGCCTTCATGCCGGTGGCACGTAAAAGCACCCACTGCACTCTCGGAGTGGTTGGCGTTAGGAAGGGCATCCAGCTGTAGAAACTCTGCCAAATCAGATTGGAGCCTGGTGTAGTCATCTGGTTCATCAGTCCTCAGTCAAATCATCCAACCCATGCTAGCATGGAAACCGGACATTAAACGATGATGATGATGATGATGATATACATATATATACACGCACACACACACACACACTCACACATACACACACACACACACACACACATATATGTATAGTTGTTTCTGGGGGAAGTCATTCTGTTTTAATGCCTTATTAATTAATTAATTAATTAACACACTCAATGGCTCAATTTCCACTCATTTATTTATTTTTTTTTTTTTCTAAAATTTTCGTTGCTTTTTGTAACCTCTTCCATAGTTGTTGACTCTGTCTGTTATTGGAGCTGTGTTCTTTCTGTTTTATACACACACACACACACGATGAGCGTGTTTCAATTCCAATGCACCAAATCCACTCAAAAGGCTTTGGTTGACCCAGGACTATAGTAAAAGACACTTGCTCGAGGTGCCACATAGGGGGACTGAACCTCCGACCTTGTGTTTGGAAAGCAAACTTCTTACCATACAACCTATATATCTTATATTCTCTTTCTCCAGGTGAAGATAGAACTTAATAAAATCAATTCCGGATGATGTCTTAGTGAGTTATAACCCTTTAAGCATTGATACCAAGCTAAAGCAGTAAGCCACAGAGATATCGACTTTGCTGTTTGTTCAAACTAATCTTTCAAAGGTAATTTTGTTAAAATATTATCTTTGATAACAAGAAACCCAGCACAAAATTACATCTGTTGTCATGGTATTCTTAACGTCAACATGTCACCTTTCCTTAAGTTTTTCCGTCTTTTTCTGTTGTGTATATATGAATACATCAACAGATTTCTTAGCAAGAGTGTTATAATTACTAAAAGATAAAATCGTAGACAAGACATTGCTCTAGTTTATATCAATGCATCAGCATATCTAATGTCATTAATATTACAAATGAATAAAGCATTAATGTATATACCACTGATTGCAACTTTATATATATATATATGTGTGTGTGTGTGTGTGTGTTTGTATATATATATATAATATATGTTTATATGTATCATATGTATATATATAAATAATTTGTATAAACGTGATATACATGGACACACACATGCGCACGCATGTGTGCACGTATATATATAGTCTATGTTTATAGATTATATACATTATCTTTCTGTCTATCTATCTGTTTTGTGTTGACTGTGAGAAGAAAGAGTACTCGATACCATAGTAGAGCTTAATAATATTTGTCTTTTGATCAAGTCAGTCTCTTGCCAACCTGGAGTTTAGTCTGTATGTTCACAGAGTCATTAAGCAAGATATGACCTTTTCATAGCAAAACACTGACTCAGCAAATATTTATAAATACACACACACATTTTTCCCTAACATGATCTGCATTTATATTGTCTTTATGTAGAACAGTTAATTCAACAAATTCCATTATCTTGCATTCCTCACACCATATTGTCATATCTGGTTTATTTCCTGTTGGCATTGGAAAGAGACATTCACACCCTAAAAGACCTACTGCCACCTCCCAAACTCTGTCTCAGTTCTTGTCATTCACAACTTTCTCCCGATTGATTTGATGGGCAAATGTGATAAACCATTTACTGCCCTCCTTCTGCAGTTTCTTGCAACCACTGACAATTTCTACATGCTTCTTAGCAGCACTATAGAAAATTTTGAGGACTTCGTTTTGTCTTCGTGTCTACCCTCCCAAAAGCCATTCAACACTTAGATAGAATGTCCTTTAGCCTACCAACTTTCCTGCATCCACATTTGTCCTCATTTGTTATTTTGCATCAGAATAGATTGCAGCGGAATGGCAGTACAGCATATCTAGCTCGAAGAAGAAATTTCAACCCTGATGTTCTCCACCTCCAGATCTCATTCCAATCCACCTTCCTTTCAGCAACTTCTTCTTCCCATTTGGTCATCTTACCTTGCTGATGGCATTTAATGAAATGCAGTTATCTTTTCTCCATTTCTATAACTTTAACATAGGCGCAGGAGTGGTTGTGTGGTAAGTAGCTTCCTTACCAACCACATGGTTCCGGGTTCAGTCCCACTGTGTGGCACCTTGGCCAAGTGTCTTCTACTATAGCCTCGGGCTGACCAAAGCCTTGTGAGTGGATTTGGTAGACGGAAACTGAAAGAAGCCTCTCGTATATATGTATATGTGTGTGTGTTTGTGTGTCTGTGTTTGACCCCCTAGCATTGCTTGACAACCGATGCTGGTGTGTTTATGTCCCCGTTACTTAGCGGTTCAGCAAAAGAGACCAATAGAATAAGTACTAGGCTTACAAAGAATAAGTCCCGGGGTTGATTTGCTCGACTAAAGGTGGTGCTCCAGCATGGCCACAGTCAAATGACTGAAACAAATAAATAAATAAATAAATAAATAAATAATTACTAACATCAGTTCTTCTCTCTCTCTCTCTCTCTCTCTTTCTCTCTCTGTCATCATCAAAAATGGTTTAAATGGATTACGACCAATACATTTCCACTCACATAAAATTGCTCCCACTTAGATTTCGATGTATGTACACTTTGATGTTGACTAATAGCATAATTGGTAGAGCAGTATTGCAGTATTTAGTTGCATGCTGCTATACCCTATGTTCGAATCCTGGGTAAGTATTTGCTTTCTAGAGTTCTGGTATTAATGATAATATTGGAAAGATACCTCTAGTATACAACATGTCATCTGAATCTACTACATTACAGCCCAATGTAAGAAATAGTAATATGTGTTCCTTAATCCTTTAACATTCAAATAATCCTTATTTGGTCACTGTAAGTCAATGATGCTAGTTCAGCCTAACTCTACTTTTTTATTAACACGTTACTAAATTTTAAAATGTTGCTTCAAATAAGTTTCTGTTCAAATCAAGCCAGCTTTCAAAATTGGATTGGAAACAAATAAACTAATCACAAACAGATACATGCATACACACACATACTCAATGAGTACAGACACAGGCAGACACATGCATATGCACTCAAATGCACTCACACACATGCTTACACACCTACACACACACACACACACACACATTTAGAATCCAATATAATTCCCAGAATTTAAAACCTATTCTCTGTAGAAAATGTTAGCTTAAATAATTAATTATCTGCAAGAAAGATAAATAAATGAAGACAAAATAGCTGAGCAGATAATGGAAAATGTAATTAACAACCCAACTGATAATTACTATAAGTGTTTGGTTGGGTTTCTCAACAGGACGCTTAATTCTAAATACCCCAGCATAGCAAACCATTCAAGAATATGTATCAGATTTTCTGGGATATTATCTATAAATGCATGTATATTATCTTCTTTGTGAGGTCATTATTAACATAACCTTCATTGTTGTCATTATCATAATCAACATCATCATCATTTTAACATCTGGAGAGATGTGAAATGAAGTGCTTTTCCCAACAACATTAGGCACCACCTGGTCTAAGAATTGAACCTGTATTTTGATGACCATGAACCCAATGCCTTAGCCAATAGACCATGTACCTTTACAAATAAACAAACATAGTTTTCCATTTTCTATTTTATTTTATTTTGGGTGAAAACCTCTATGGCTAGATGTCCTTCCTACTGCAAAAATTCTTACTTTAA
>NC_142939.1:11570135-11572635 GCF_046866305.1 Octopus bimaculoides | reverse complement strand
ATAATAGCGAGTGGATTTCAGGCAAAAAGTCAGAGGAAATGAGTTGAGTCTGAGGACATTGCTGCATCTACAGTTTATTTGAGGGAGATGAATGGTAGAGAGAGAAGGGGGTGGAGAGAGGGGGGGAAAAAGATGTATGGCAGAGGGAGAGGGAAAGAGAGGGAGGAGTAAAGAGAAAGAAAGTGAGAGAGAGAAGGAAGGAGAAGGAAAGAGAGAGAGAGAGGGGGAGAGAGAGATTAGACTCAGTATATTCCATATATTCATAGATGCTAACTCCCCTAATTGTGAAACGGTTGCTTCTGATTCCTGCTTATTATCCATGATACAGGAATATGGTTTTCGCTTTAGTCCTATTGCATGACACTTTAGACAAGAGTCTTTCATTATAGTCCTGGTCCAACCAATAGATTATGAGTGAATTTTGTTAATGTGGGTATCTGTGGGTGTGTGTATGTGTATATGAGTGTATGTGTATGAGCGTATGTATATATGTATGTATGTAATGTATATATGTACATATGGATGCATGTGTATCTTAGAATTTGTGCTTTCTCCCACTGCTTGTCTCCTCCCACTGTTGCTTTTCTGTGTACCTGCGACCTAGTAGTTCAGCAAAAAGACAATCCAAGCCATGACTACTACATCTTTATTGCAGACAGTGTCCCCTAACATTATGTTACCCAATGTGTGACTTCTATATTTTAAGATGGTCGTGGTGTATGATTTAAAGGAAATTTTGCTGTTATTTTTAGCAAGTCGAGGAATCAAATAGAAGCTGTAAGCAGTGGTAGAGATATGGAATTAAGGAAATTTACGATCAGTTCAGTTCAGTTCTTTGAGGAGAATTACCTGTGATTAATCAACATTAAGTAAGAGATTACTTTTACATCTGCTTGTTGCTATGGCAACAGAACATTAGCGTCAGTCTTGTAGATATTTTGCTTTCAGAGACACAGTATATAAAAGAATTTCTGAGAAAATTTTCATTTAATTTAGTTGTGATATTGCATAGATTTCTTAGATTGATTCTATTCAGTTGCGGTGTGGGGGCGATTAAATTGATCCAGTTTCTGTGAAGAAATGACTTGCAGTTAATGCTTACTCCAAGAGGATTTGAACCTGGAACACAAAGGTAGTGACTTGAATATTCACTTCAATTGTTTTCAGCTTTTAAAGATGATGACATTTGCAATGCAAAACTTGAGTTCTAACAAATGCATGAGGCCAGATATTTATGGTGATAGGAACAATTGAATACATGACTGGCATTATATTTTATTGAACCCAGAGGAATGAAAGACAAAGTTGACCACAGCAGGATTTGAACTCAGAATGTAAAAGCCCCAACATATACAAATATGTATATGTGTGTATATATGGAGCCTTGAGGAGCTTTATGTGTTTTCGATTAATAAACACTCACAACACCCGGTCTGGGAATCAAAAATATATGTATATATATTGTCTGTATATATATAAATATATATATACATATCAATATATATATTTTCATTAAAAAAAAAATACTGTGTGCATGTGTGTGAATGCATGTGAACGCGCATGTGTGAATGCACATGTGTGCACCCAAACACACTCACACACACTGTGAGCAAATATGTAAGGTTTCTAATTTATCTATTGTACTATTAATCATCCCTCTCTCTCTCCCTCTCTTTGTTTCTGCTCTATTCAGATCTGCAATAATAAAAGCTTCAATGCTTAAACTCATTGATTCATTGCCATGTGTGTAAGAATTCTGAGAATTCAGCATATTATAGCATTAACACTGATTATTTTGATAGCTAAACTGTGAAAGTCTTGATAAATGATATGTGAAGCATATTAATATGTCCACAATTGAACTGGCTTCATTTAAATGCTAATGATGTTTTGACATTTTTAGAATAAATAATATTTATAAAAAGAACTGTTTTAAGAACCGTCTTAGAATATTCATGAATTGGAATTATTCGAATTATTTGTTTGTTTTTATACAATCAATCTTAATTTGGTCTTATTTTAACGATGCCATGATCAAATGCTTTTCACCAAATTTGAGATGTGCTTTAAAATTTCATTAATTTTTCTCTTCAAGTGCACTCCCTTATTAATTAGAAATATAATTTCACAGTAATTAGTTTAGAATATATATATATATATATATATGTGTGTGTGTGTGTGTGTGTGTATATATATATATATGTATATATATATATGTGTGTGTGTGTGTGTGTGTGTGTGTATACATACATATATGTATATTCAGAAAAAGGATGTAGTCAGAATTTTGGATTATCATTTATTACCACTTTCATCTCATTCACTCCAGAGACTCATCAGATAAGATTTGTGCAGAAAATATTTTGCCTTCTATTTAAATTTGGAAGAGAAATTGTTTTGGCTTTGTTATCTGCATGTGTGTGTGTGTATATATATGTGTGTGCATACATATATGTGTGTGTGTATATATGTGTGTGTGCATACATATGTGTGTGCTCAT
>NC_142939.1:11532635-11565135 GCF_046866305.1 Octopus bimaculoides | reverse complement strand
GATCCAGAAGTAAATGTACTTGTATGTGTGTGAAATTATACACAATTATGTATATGTATATATATATATATGTATGAGTGTGTGTATGTTTGTGTAGGTGTGCCTGTGTGGGTGGATATGCCAGCATGTGTTCATTGCTTCTGTAATCTATAAAACTATGGAAATGCTACAAAATAGAAATATTACATGACATTAAAATATTTAAAATTTCCTATCAATTAGGGAAATAGATTTAAAACACACTCATAAATATTTGAATTGCAGGAGGTGGGGAGAAATAACAGATTCATACATGTGTAATATATATGTTATATATACACGTATATGTATCTATTTATACACTTCTACACACACACATGTATACACATTCTTTAAATATATGTGTGTGTGTATATACTTATATATAAATATATGTGTATATATATATATATATATATATATATATGCATATATATATATATATATATATATATATATATATATATATATATATATATATATATATATACACACATATATATATATACACATATATATATATACACATATATATATACACATATATATATACACATATATATATATATATATATATATATATATATATATATATATATATATACGTATGTATATATATATATATACATATGTATATATATATATATATATATATATATACATATGTATATATATATATATATATATACATATATATATATATATATATATATATATGTATGTATATATATATACACACACACACATATATCAATTAATAAAAGCAAATATTTCAGAATAAAATAGGTGAAATGACGCGAATTGAAACCTGCTGAGTTTAAGAATAGAGAAATCACATTTAGTTGTGAACATAATAGAATTTTGTGTCTGTGGCAATGTGTTTCAGTTGTTTTGGCTTTTTTAATTTCCTTCTTTATTTTATTTTCTGTCATTGTATCGATTAAAATCATTTTTGCTTCTGTTTATTTTCCATGTTTCTGGACAAATTGGATATTATGACATTTGGGAACGACATTAGAGTGTTTCACTTAGTTATTAAGAAAACAACCGTGAGTAAATCTGCTTCACAGTGTCTGGCAATCAAATATTTCAAAGTAAACAATGTAGCTTTCCTCAACGAGATGTTGTTGTTGGCACTTCGTCACTTACGATGTCGAGTGTTCCAGTTGATCCGATCAACAGAACAGCCTGCTCGTGTAATTAACGTGCAAGTGGCTGAGCACTCCACAGACATGAATACTCCTAACGTAGTTCTCGGGGATATTCAGCGTGACACAGAGTGTGACAAGGCTGACCCTTTCAATTACAGGCACAACAGAAACAGGAAGTAAGAGTGAGAGAAAGTTGTGGTGGAAGAGTACAGCAGGGTTCGCCACCATCCCCTGCCAGAGCCTCATGGAGCTTTAGGTGTTTTCGCTCGGGGTCTGGGAATCAAAGCCGTGATCCTATGACTGCGAGTCTGCTGCCCTAACCACTGGGCCATTGCGCCTCCACTCTCCACGAGATATGTAGAGAGAATTCTTAACAAAGCTGAAACCTGAACCTTGAAGGAATTCAAACTGTAATGTAGTCAGAGTGAGATCCAATTGGGGCAGCCTTTGAGCTTAGCCCACCAACCTACTGGGTATGAGGGGCCTGCCTATACAGGCTTGCACAGGATACTCAAAGTGCTGCATCAATAAAATTGTTGCTTGAAGGTGAACCACCATTTCCATCTCTTTGCTACAGTACTGGTTCAAAATCCTCTTGATGATACACACATTAGACTTTCCACGAGATCTCATATCACTAAACTCTTGAAAGCTGTGCTCTAGTATGACCACAGTCCAATGACTGGGGCAAGTAAAAGAATAAAAGGATAAAAGAATCAAAGACCAGTTTTAATACCAAAATATAAGATTATGTAAACAAGAAATGGACATGATTCGTACCATTAAAAATGTAATTTCATGCAAGTTTTGCATGCATCCTTAAAGGAAAGCAAAGCATTGATTTATATTGATATTCTGATCATGACAGAAAATTGATTTAGTATTACAAAATTGTAAAAAATAATATTATTTGTTTTTTTTTAATCAAAAGGTCAAGTTATTGACCAACGTGGCAAAACAATAGACAGGCCAGCTTGGAGATGGCCTTTAATTCCTTTGGTGTCAAAACAGCAAAATAGCTTCTAAGAAGACATTTGTAGCTGCTCAGTCACTGAATACATATGTTGCATTGGCATATTTCAAAAACAACATGTTGTATTGTTTTGAAATTGTTTTTCTCGTTTCTGTGTTCAGAATTCTAATGTATTTCTGAGAACAAGAAAAAAGCACTGTATGCATGTGTGTATCTCTGTCTGCCTATTTCTCTCTCTCTTTCTCCCCCCCCCTCTCTCTCTCTCTCTCTCTCTCTCTCTCTATATATATATATATATATATATATATATATATATATATATATGTATGTATATATATATATATATATATATACACACACACACATACATTTACTGAGAGAGAGAGAGAGAGAGAGAGAGAGAGAGAGAGAGAGAGCTACAGGTGTGGCCATGTGGTAAGAAGTGTATTTCCCAGCCACATGGTTTTGGGTTCAGTCATGGTGTATGGCACCTTGGACAAGTATCTTCTACTACAGCCCCAGGCCAACCGAAATTTTATGAGTGGATTTGGTTAACAGGAAATGAAAGAAGCCTGTCTTATGTGTATGTGTCTTGCTGTCTCCTTGCCTGGAAAAAGGGAATGGGAATCGGTAACAGAAAGTGTATCCAGCCATAGAAAATCCATCTCAACAAATGTTGTTGCCCTCTGCATGCATGGGAAAGAGAATGTTAAAATCATGATGCCGCCACCACTGCTGCCACCAATGATGATGAGCACATATATATATATATATATATATATATATATATACATAAGCATATATATGTTAACACATGGAAGATTCACTCACATATATATAAGCATGTATATGTATAAAAAATTAACTCAAATAATGCACTTATATACATACATATATGTTTGTTTGTTTGCATATATGTATGTATATACGTATGTAAATATATATATGCATATACATATGTATGTATGAGTGTGTGTGTGTGTGTTTCAAGAAAAAAAGAGAAATAGAGAGAGGTAATAAGTTTTTAAGTCAAGTATAAACACAGTAAAGAGAAAGTACATTTTTATTTATTTATTTATTTATTTTTTTATTTATTTTATTTATTTCCTGTTTCTCTATTTCTTTTTTATTCTTCTTATTTATTATTATTATTTATTATTATTATTTTTTTTTTTTGTATGACATTTTTAACATTCGAAATATATTCCATCCTATATAACGTAATTTGTCTATTCATGAATTACCATTTCAAGATTTCTAACCTGTGAGTAAACTCAACCAAAGTCAAGAGCAACAACAAAAAAAAAAAGAAAGAAAGGAAAAAAAACGAAAGAGAGAAAAAGATGCCATTAAAATATGCCAAACATTCCATAGGCAGCTGTGTTCTTTGCTCTTCTCTTCTTTTTCTTTTAATTATTTATTTGCATTTTTCCCCCTCTTTCTTTTCATTTATGTAGTTGTTTATTTACTATTATGATTGTTTCATATATACATATATATATATGTGTGTACATATATATATATGTACATATATATATACATATATATTTATTTATTTATTTATGTGTTTCAGCCAAGTGGCTGCGGTCATGCTGGTGCACCACCGTGATTTTCACGTTCCTTGCATGGCTCTTCTCCCCCACCTGACATGGTCCAATCAAGAGTTTTGATGGCACATCTGGTGTATAAGAGAATTTGACATAGCTGCCCTAAACTGCGTCTCATTACGAGCCATTGGTTCGTCTGGTACCGTGGAGAGGAAAGTGTCAAGTTTTGTCTTGAAGACCTCCTTATCCATGTCTTGCATGTCTCTCAAATGTTTTGGCAGGGCATTGAAGAGCTGAGGTCCTCTGAAACCGAGGCAGCTGCAGTATCTCGTTCTTATGTGAGATGCAGTGGACGGTACCTTTGGCACCATGCAGTGGCGACCCGTGCGGGCGTTCCTGTAGTACTTGATGCCAAAGTTTGGCACCAGTCCTTCCAGTATTTTCCATATGTATATTATTACATATCTCTCCCGCCTGCGCTCCAGGGAGTAGAGACCTAGTGCCTTCAGTCGCTCCCTGTAGTTCATCTGTTGGACTGTGGCGATCTTTTTTGTATAGTGCCGCTGAATTGCCTCGAGTTCTGCTGTTCGCTTAACACTGTGTGGTGACCACAACTGAGAGCAATAGTCTAGGCGGCTCAGAACAAATGTCTTCCACAGAGTCAACATGACTTTTTGATCCCTTGTACGGAATGTCCTCAGTATCCACCCTGCCAGTTGTCTGCACTTTGCTGTCAACTTGACAATGTGCATGTGAAATGATGCATCACTACACATGTTGATGCCCAGATCTCTTACTGTTTGTGGTTCTGGAATTGCAGTACCTCCAGGCCCTGTGTATGCCAGTTGGGAGGTGCTTGTGGTCTTGTAGCGCAGTACTTGAAATTTTTTTGCATTGAACTGCATATTATTTTGCTCTGTACATATATATATACATATATATATATATATATATATATATATATATATATAGAGAGAGAGAGAGAGAGAGAGAGAGAGAGAGAGAGATAGATAGATAGATAGATAGATAGATAGATAGATATACATATATATATATATATATATATATTTAAATATATGTATATTTTTTGCAATATTTTGTGTATCTGTTTCTTTTAAGGTTTCTTACTCTCATTACTAAATTTTCGCAAAGAATTTCACAACTCGCTTCCATATCACACCTGTGCAAATAGCTTATATTTATCCAAAACTAGTGATCAGTTAATAAGCCATTAAAAGGTTTCAGTATCAAATATTTATTTAAAGTGTAATTGTGAAGTGTTATCAAAAGCAGGATGACAAATGTTACAAATATGTTAACACATTTCAAACTAAAACATTAAAGACACCACTCGTTTTTAACAATGTACAATACTTGTTTCCTGGTTCGGTTTTATATTATTTTTATTTATTTATTTATTTATTTATTTATTTATTTATTTATTTATTTTAAGGTGGCGAGCTGGCAGAATCTTTAGGATGTGGGGTAAATTGTTTTGTAACATTTTGCCCTTCCTTGTGTTCAGAGTTCAAATGCTGCCACGGTTGACTCTGTCTTTCATCCTTTCAGGGTTAATGAAATAAATACCAGTCATGTACTGGAGTCTATGCATTTTGACTTTCTTCTCCCCTCAAACACTGCTGGCCCTGTGCCAAAATTTGAAAGCATTTAAAAATTTCTTTTTATGTGTTTTTAATAGTTCTTTCTATTTCATTTGCATGCGTAGGAGTCACCAAATAATGCGAGTCTTAATTTTTACAGAAAAAAAACAGAGAAAAAGGAGAAAATATCCAAATTGTTTAAAAATCTGTCAAAATGGTGCTTTTATGATTAAAACATTTTATTAGAATAACAAAAGTGCAGCAGAAATCCTTAGCCTCAGGTTTTCAGTTGTTCATATATTTTTGCTAATTAGTGGCATCCTAACAGAAGATATGTATAAGAATGGTGAGAGAGGGGGGAGGAGAAGGAGGGAGGAAGAGGGAGGGAGGAAGAGGGAGGGAGGGATGGGGAGGAAGGGAGAGGGAGAGGGAAGGAGAGGGAAAGCGGGAGATGGAGGGAGGGAGGGAGAGGGAGAGAGGGAGAGAGAGAGGGAGAGAGGGGGAGGGTAGAAGAAAGAGAAAGACAAAAAAGAGAGAGGGAGAGAGAGCGGAAGAGAGAGGGGGAAAGAAAGACAGAGAGAGGGAGGGAGGGAGGGAGGGAGAAGGAGAGAAAGACAAAGAAAGAGAGAAAAGAGAAAGAGAGAGAAAAGAGAAAAACAAAGAAAGAGAGAAAAGAGAAAGAGAGAGAAAAGAGAAAGAGATAAAAAGGAAAGAGAGAGAGAGAGAGAGGGAGAGAGAGGATGGAAGAGAGGAGAGAAAGACAGAGAAAGACAGAGAGAGAGAGATAAAGCGAGTGAGAGGAAGAGAGAGACAGATAGACAGAGACAGAAGAAGGGAGAAAAAGAGAGTTGTTGATAGAATGTCTTTCAACATGTATTCCCCCCCCAAAAAAAAATAAAAACTGTGAACGACTTCACAATTTAATGACAAAATTCCACCTGTGTATATCAGGTACTTTTCAAAACAAGTGCTCTGTTGTAGAATCCTTAAAAGATTCTGTAAAAAAACATATTTATTATAAGTGCAAAGTAGAGTGTTAGATTTAGAGAGATGACTTTACAAGCTTGTTAACAATATATCTCTTCACATCTTTACTTAATAGACAGTTACTAAACATTTTAACAGTAGCCTGTTACTTTATTTTTTGCTTTCTTTTTTAATTTATTTCACTTCTTCTTGTGATACTTGCCCAAAGAAAAACAAAAACAAGAAAAGATATTAGTTCTTAATGACAGAAAGATTAGCAAAAAAAAACAAAAAAACAGCAGGGTTTGCTAAAAACAGCCTGTATACAGGTGTGTTTGTGCGTGCATGTGTGTGTGTGTGTGTATTTATAAATATACATATATGTATGCATATGTGTGTTTGAATATATATATATATATATATATATATATATATATATATATATATATATATATATATATATAGGCATAGGAGTAGCTGTGTGGTAAGTAGCTTGCTTATGAACCACATGGTTCTGAGTTCAATCCCACTGTGTGGTACCTTGGGCAAGTGTCTTCTACTATAGCCTCGAGCCGATCAAAGCCTTGTGAGTGGATTTGGTGGACGGAAACTGAAAGAAGCTTGTCGTATATATGCATATGCATATATGTGTGTGTGTGTGTGTGTTTGTCCATCCAACATCGCTTGACAACTGATGCTGGTGTGTTTACGTCCCCGTAACTTAGTGGTTCATCAAAAGAGACGGATAGAATAAGTACTAGGCTTCCAAAGAATAAGTCCTGGGGTCGATTTGCTCGACTAAAGGCCGTGCTCCAGCATGGCCACAGTCAAATGACTGAAACAAGTGAAAGAGTAAAAGAGTATAAATATATATATATATATATATATATATATGTGTGTGTGGCAATAAGAAAATGGAAGGGGTGAAGATGTGGTATTCATCAACTTTTAGACATTATATTATGTCTATTTATTTATTTAAAAAAAAAACAATTATACCAATATACATACATGTATATATATTCTACTTTCTATGTTCTACGTTATATATTTTAATAATTACTGGTATTTTTATATATGTAAAGCATAATATGTTATACATGTATGTATATTGTTATAATTGTTCCCCTCTCGATCCCCTCCATTTTCTTATTGCTGTATAAATTAAGAGTAAAACAACTTTTTTACCCTCACCCATTTATTACATTCAGTTGTGTAATTGCCATGCAATGAAAAAACACTTGTGTAATAATAATTGGGTATTCTACCAGCAGTATATTGGATAGATATTATCCCTTAGTTGGTTGGATTCACAACCTCTAACTCACTTGGAAGTATATATATATATATATATATATATATATATATATATATATATATATATATATATATACATACATACATACAGTGTACATTTAAACAAATACGAGAGATGTCCATAATAGGACATCTAACCCACTAGAAGGAGCAGTCAAACGCCAAGCCACAATTAGGGATAATTTCGAAAGGGAATGAAAAATAAAAACATTTACCATTTACCATCTGGCCAAGCAAATTATTTTATTTTGCTGAAAATAGCTTGAAACCTTTGTTCAGGAAGTAGATGGTAAATGTTTCTTTCTGTTCCCATCTACTAAATCAACTCACAAGTGTTTTGTCAGCACAGGGCTGTAGTAGTAAACACTTGCCCAAGGTAGATGCTGTGCAGTGGGATTGAACCTGAAAATTTGTGGTTAGCGAGTGGATTTCTTAACCAGACAACTTTATCTGTTGCATAGCTGAAGCAAAAAAAAAAAAAAAGAGCTAAAAAAAGAATAACACAAAGGAATTATTGGCATGACTGTGGGTAATAGCTGATGAGACGGGAATCTGTAACTAAATGTGTGTGCATGTGGGTGGGCAGGTGTGCGTGAGCGCACGTGCAGATGTGTGTTTATACTGAGTGCAGTATATGATAAATTTTTAATTTGTTGAAATTTTTCTCACAGACAGAAATAAAAAAAGCCAAAATAATCTAGAAATAATTGTTAGCCACTCTACATGAAAAAGCCAGATAACTTCAAGAAATTTAAAATAATTTCATGGCTGAATAAATATTTGTCTATTGTTTCTAAGCATGTTAATTCAGCTATGAAATTATTTTTTAATGGACTGAACCCAGTTTATCCTTGTCTGAGGAACTGGTACTGGAAAAACACCAAAGTAGCAGGTCATTTGATCAGTCTAAATAAATGAATTGACCCCCAGAATTTATTTGCTTTGTTTTAATACTTGGTATTTAATCTATCAGTCTCTTTTGCTGAGCTACTAAGTTACAGTGACATAAACTCACCAACAACGGTTGTCAAACAGTGATGGTGGCGGGACAAACACACACACACACACACACACACACACACACACACACACAAAGACACATCGCACGTAGATATACATACATCATCCTCATTGTTTAACGTCCACCTCCCATGCTGGCATGGGTTGGACACTGAATTAAACTTCTGTTAATGCCATATCACCCAAAGAAATGAATGCATGAACATGATCTGCCCAATGTCCATGGATACTATGGATTGTACTGTAATGATCCTAGGTATGTGGACTATGAGCCTAAGAAATGTGTGATATGTAGAAATGTGTGTAGGGATGCATTAAAATATTTATAAATTCCATCCATGGATTATCATTATTATTATTGCTACTACATATATATATACGATGGGCATCATTTATTTTTCATCTACCAAATCAACTCACAAGGCTTTGGTTGGTTTGAGGCTATAGTACTATAGTAGAAGATACTTGCTCAAGGTGCCACGTAATGGGACTGAACCTGGAACTACGCAGTTGAGAAGCAAACTTCTTAACCACACAACCACACTTGTAACTGTTTTATTACCTCTGCCTTCTGTAAGGCAGAGGTATTGTTTTCAGTTATATTTGTTCGTTTGCTGTGGATAACATATCTCAAGAACTGCTGGATGTATTCAGATGAAACTTTCAGGGATGTCTGGCCTCGTGACTGGCATGAACTGATTAGATTTTGGAATCGATCTGGTACAGGACAAGGATTCTGGACTATTTTTCCTGTTTTTTACTCAATTTTTGAGAGCGGTCGGGTTCATTTGTAGTATTCTCGTTTGTGAGAACAGTTGAGTTTATTTCAGATATTCTCATTTTCAAAATCCTCTCCGGCTAATCATTGCAAAGATGTTGGTGTTGCCTTGGCGGAGGCTTGTGCTGTCTGAATGCCCTTGTTTCATTTTAATTTATTTTATTGCATTTAATTGTCTTTATGTATAAGTATCTTTGAAGCTGTTGAAATCTATGCCTTGCATTGATTAATCTGGTCCTTTAAGTTGAGGAGATTAATCTGTCTTAGTTAATGAATACAAACCAGAAAATGTAAAACCATGATCTAAAACCGAACTGAGAGAAAGCTTCTCATTTATAACCATTCACTCATTCATAGATGTTTGTGGTCTTGGTTAAAAATTACTAAAACAACTTCTGAGGTATTTGCTTGTGTGTTTGAAGAGAAGGCCATATTAGATTAGAAGGTTAATTAACTCTTTGAATTGCCAACTAGTGGCTTTCTGGTAATTACAAGATCATCATCATCATCATCATCGTCATCATCATCATTGTCATTGTTGTCATTGTTGTCATTATCGTTGTTGTCGTCATCATTATCAGTGTCTTTATTGTCGTTGTCATCTCCTCCTCATCCTCCTCCTCCTCCCCATCATCATTATCATTCTCGTCGTCACTACCACCACTACTACTCTATCATAATCATCATCATCATCGTTATCATCACCATCATTGTCATCATCATCATCATCATCATCACAATCACTATCACGATTATCCTTGTTGTTATCATCACCAGCACCACCATCATCACAACCACCACGACCACCACCACTATCCTTATTGTAATAATCATCATCATCATCATCAACAACACCATATGGACTTGACGTCCTAAAGCTTCTGATTTGATTCTTTATGGCAAATTAATTGCTGTCAGTAACCATTACAAGATTTCCTTTTCTCTTTCTTTAAGTATGGAAATATTTAATAGAATTCATATATATTTATATTGTCTATACTTATGTGTTGTGTATACGTTGTTATGTTTATTCATACTGTATGTATATCTGTGTGTATATGTTGTTATGTTTTGTTACATATATGTTGTGTACATATGAGTTATGTATATTTGTATTCTATATACAATGTGCAGTGTTCACATTTTTAAAGTCTTAATATATTTGAATAATTTTATTACTATTATTATTATTACTATTATTATTATTATTATTATTATTATTATTATTATTATTATTATTATTATTATTATTGTTGTTGTTATTATTATTATGATTATTATTATCATTATTATTATTATCATTCTTGAGTGAGAGAGCAGTGCATGCCATCAAAGTGACACTGGGGTGAAATATACGAAGTCCAGTATGGCCCTCATGACTACCTGTCTGATAAGGGTACACTAGGCACATGCATCGCAACCATATGTGCACAATATGGTGATCTCATATTAACATTAACAGTGCATGACCTTGCAGGTGGGGCCCAATTAGAATTTTCTCCAGGTTGAGTAGCTTATCTTGCTCAAAAGGTCCCTGAATAAGGGCTAAGGGTGTTGAACAAAATACCCATGTTTCCAGAGGTGAATTATCCAAACCCCAAAGAATTCCTCTCAACACATGGCTATGATGTTCCCCCACTACTTCTGCTCATGATCAGAGATGTACATATTGTCAGCCACCAAGTGACATACTCAATTGGTTAATGTCAAGCGACTAACAAGTAAATCTGTGATATTGAGCAGAATATTTGCTGTAGCCCATCTTTTAGACCAATGTACATGTTTACATTTTGGAATCAACTTTGCTATCATAGCGAATTTCAAAATCTATGATCTTACTCTGATAGTTTATTTTGTCCTCTATGATCATATCCAGTTTTCTTGCATCAGTCTTATGGTCAGTTTTCATGGGATAACTCACAGAATCTTGTAATGTTGATTTCATATCATAGCCTCTGGTTCATGTTCATGCCCTTTTCTGTTGTTTTCAAGCCACACACATGGCTAACACCAAATGTGCTCTTTTGTCCACACTGTCATGTCTGCATTTATACTCTTTATTTTGCTAGTGTGCTGCACTCACTCAAAAGGTGATTGATGCTTTCTTCTCCTTTCCTTCAGATTCTACATTTGCTGTCTGACTGGGTTTTGTCAATCATTGCCTTTATCTGGTTTGTTCTTAGGGCCAATAAAGATAAAGCTATAATTAGCAGTTTTGTCTCTCATTTCAAGTTCCTGTTCATCAACCAGAGATAATGATCTTTATTTCCAACATTCTTGGAATCAGACATGTTCTATTTCTTTGCATTTGTTTGCTCTGTTGTTCTTCCTTTTCTCATTAAATCTTCTTATTGTTTCAATCATTTTGCTTGGTATCTCTAGCTGCCAATAGTATTCCTTCTTTAGTCTGCACAACATAATTTTTCAGGCCCAGTATCACAGTATTAACAGTGTCTTTTGTGTTCAATAATCCTCTGCTACTTTACTTTCTTGTTGTTGAGATTGGACTGGCTGCATATCTCCATTCATTCTCTTCTCAATTTCTGTATATTTTGTAAACTGAAATCCTAGATGACAAGTTTAACATGATAGTTTTAAATCAAAATTAGATAATTCTGCAGAATAATTTTTGAGTATTACATGTTAAATGAAATTTCATGCTGGGAAAATGGGACAAAATTTCTTACTCAAGAACAGCAACTGAAACACAATATGAACTCATGATCTCAGAATTAAAATATACTACCATCTAACTAGTTGACTGGCTGCCCAGTGCATTTCTTCCAATTTGAGCAAATATAACAAGTTTGACATTTATTTAGAAAAACTCTCAGGATTCAAAGAATTCTAAGAATTTAGAATGTCTATTACATATTTCTCTAGATCATGACAAGCAATAGTTTGAGATTCTAGTTCTGCAACGATGCCATTATCGGTAGAATGTACTTGTTGCTACTATATTATTGAATCAGACACTGGTTCATTGGTTTATGGCACAGAGAATCGTTCTCCTTCTCGCACTCACTATAAAGATACTTTGGTTTGGAAATGAAAAGAAGTAAAACGACATCACTATATTCAATATTGTTGTCTATTATCACTTGAACTATTTCTGTGTTCTCTTTTTCTTTTTTCTCTAATATCAGCATTCAGTTCTTACCTCTTTATCTATAATTGGTTATTATTTTCCTTTTAAAGAGATTTTGGAATCAACTTCTATATATCATGCAACATACATTCTCTGATTGTAAAAATGCCTTATCTTTTTCTTTGTTTTCTTCTGATTCTTTTATTCTCTGCTGAGAGAAAATTGAAGAGAAGGCAAGATTACTGACTATGTGAGCATTATCTAAGTGAACAGTATGTAGATAACTGTTGTAAAATATAAATGGAATGTGATGGTAGTGGAGGTGGTGGTGGCAGTAGTGGTGTTGGTGATGGAGGTGGTGGCAGTGGCGGTGTTGGTGGTGATCATTTTTGACTTTCAAATTTAGTCTTGCTATAAATCTCCAAAAAAACAGTCAAACCTATTGCAAAGTGATATCCAACTTTGACATTTCAGTTGATGTGATTCTTTTGGCATTTGGTTTAATGAAGGGCCTGTATAAGCATTAAAAAAAATTTTAATCTTTTCACGAACCTCAATGTTTCATTGGACAAATGTTTAAAACCGTTTTTTTTTTTTTAACTTGATGCTGATGAGAAACACATTTCCCATTGGATAGCATTACAGATAACCCCACAATTAATGCCTGATATATATTTTTCAACATCATTTGAGCTGTATAAAATCATGTTATATTACAATACATATGACTTTTAAGTCCCAAATCCACAACTGGTGGAAATGTATTCTCCTACATTATTTCCTTGTAAACATTCTGCCATGTTCCACCAATACAATTACTTTCACTCTCTCCTTGAATATATCTTTGTAAGAACACAACAATGTATAGACTGTTATATTCTCCTCAAATATATATTTTTGTAAGAAGCTCCTTCATAGCAGTTAGACACTAAACAGAAAATTCCACAATTTGGGTTCATTGCATTTTCAAACACTCAATCATAACTTTGATTTGACATATTTTTTTACTCATTGGCTTTTAATGCATTTAATTAATGTTAAAAATGCAAAGAGCATCAGAAGGCAAACTGAAAATAATTATGTGATGAAGAAAAAAACTGGTTCTCTGTCAGTTTGGCTGACCAGTGTAATTGGAACTCTGTTGGTTATGGTGACAAGGGTTGCAGTTGTTTTGGTCAACAGAACAGCCTACTCATGAAATTGACGTGCAAGTGGCTGAATACTCCAGAGACATGCACACACATGTACCTTTAATGTAGTTCTCAGTGGGATTCAGCATGACACAGAATGTGATATGGTTGGCCCACTTTGAATTACAGGTACAACTCACTTTAGCCAGCTGGAGCAGTGTGAAATAAAGTGTCTTGCTTAAGGGCACAATGTGCTGGTAAGAATTGAACTCATGACCTTAAGATCATGACTGAGTACCTGAACCACTGAGTCATGTGTCTTCATTGAATAATGTATCTGATTCCCTGTAATGCACAGTGTAGGTAAGTCCTTTTGTGGAAGATAAGCAGTTGCTCAAGCAGGAGAATTTCCCCACTTCTATAGTATTGATGCTGTCTTAAGGGAAAGATTGCCACCTTAGAAGCAAAATACATTTTGGCACCAATGCCATCATATGCATTGCTATTGAAATATAAAAACCCAGAGCAGATTCTACAAAATATCCTTCTCAATAATTTAATATTTTTTCATCTATTCACCACCTTCGATTGGTACAATTTTATCAAGTAGATGCAAAGCAAAGTTGATTTTAGTTTAATTTAAACTCAGAGTACAAAGAATTGAACCAAAAACTGTGAGGCATTCTATCCAAAGCTCAAATAACTTTGCCAATATGATATAACTAACAAACAGAAAGAAAACAAAAAACAGCAAGCAAAATGGCTGATATCATTTTTAGCCATTTTATTAAGTGGACATCGTCATACTTTCTGATGTAATGATAAGAGCATTTCTAAGAAAGTACACAATTAGGTATGAAAATTAGAATATTTTAAGGAAAAAAAAACTGAAATCACTCTGGATCTTTCTGATAATGGTAAGGTTGGCGATGATAGTAATGATGATGATGATGAGAATGACAAAGATGATGAGAGAAATTGTTTAGATGTTACTACATAAACATTGATTGAATATGTCAATATTATAATGGAAAGTGTCTCTACAGAACTTGTAAAGATGATGCTTCTCTGTTTTCAGTATTTTGAGAAGGAAACCATTCCAGAATGTTTCATAGTAATATTTAAAATGTTCTAAAGACGCCTGAATGAAGGCTGATAGGCAGGAGGGCCTTTGAGAGATAGTTTGCAAGGGTTTTTTTCTCTTTTATTTTGGACCCTTGGAGAAATGAGAGATCCTCTCAAAATTAAAAAAAAAAAAACCATGAGATTTTTTCCTAATTTTAGGGGCCCTGTGTATCAATAGGCCTTGCTGATAAGAATTCAGTGACCCTTTAAAAAGAAGTGTTGTTGAGAGGGTTGCATAAAGTTAATACTGAGATCTTGATTCAGTTACCCCAGCCAAAATGATTTCAAATCAATCCAGCTAGATAGGACAGCAGTCAGTTCTCGGGGGAAATATTCCTATAACTGGTACTTGTTTCTGGCCACTATATATACTAAGACATACAAATAAAGAAATAGTATAGATTATAGTCAAATGACTAACCTCAACCCCACTAACATTATTTCAGGTCTTAGAAACTAGTGTATTTACTTCCAGATGTAGCTTGTTAATGATGGCATCGTGTTTTATTAGAAAAACATTTCCTACTATTTCCTTGCAACTTTGTATTTTGCTTGTGAAAATAACATAATTTACTGCTTGTATCTTGTACATAAACTTCTGAAGTCTAGTCACATTTATGATTAAATTGCTTGATGTTGCTTGGTTTCTCTTAGCGTAAGAAGAAATACTGATACACAGTGATAGGATGTTAAATTGTCATCCGAAGGGTTAATGGGGTGTATCCTTCTTGCTTCAGTCAAGTATTCATGACCGACACACTCAGTTTTCTCTGGTTTTAATTACATAGCAGAAAATAGGTACTGTGATCTTGAGTACAAATAAGTTACCATAGTAATTAGTTGAAACAACTTGTAATTAACGAATACATTGCTAATTTGCAAGACTGATTTCTGGCTCTCTTCTAGACCTGAAGAAAGTTTCAGAAAATGAGGGAATTTTTAAGACATAGGTGGCATGGTAGGGGTTATTTGTTGAGGCTTTGGTGGTCATATCTTTTGTAGAAGCGGTGAGATCTAACTTAGAGAAGCTAAATAATGTCAGGCTTAACAAATTACAGAACTGATAAATTATAGGGACATAAACACACCAACACCGGTTATCAAGCAGTGGTGGGAGGCAGACACAGAAACAAAGACACAAACACATACATACATACATATATATATATACACATATGTATATGCATGTGTGTGTGTGTGTGTGGTCATCATCATTGTTTAACATCTGCTTTCCATGCTGGCATGGGCTGGTTGGTTTGATTGAGGACTGGCAAACCAGGAGGCTGCACCGGCTCCAACCTGACCCAGCAAGATTTCTACAGTTTATATATATATATATATATATATATAAATATAGATAGATAGATAGATAGATAGATAGATTGATAGATAAGATCTCAGCTACATATATTTCCTAGCTAGATCCTCTGATGTAATAATTCCTCAAAGAGGGCTACTCACCTAGCTACACATCCAGTCAAAGATACCTTAATTATATGAAGGTTACATTGTCATAAAGGAATACAAAATTAACTTACCGAAGCTAACAAACATCTTTCACTTCGATCTTTGGATCTGAGAATCACACACACACGCACAAACACACATACATACAGGTTGCAGTGAATAAATTGTCATCTAATTTACCAAAAAATGAAAATAACACTGACATCTCATTTTAACAGATGATTTTACTGAAATTACATAAAAATATCTTGAAATATTAAAGAATAAATTTATTCAATAAAAGCCCCGTTGGCTCCAACCACGGTCTCCAGATGACTTCAGAATCTCCTACAATTCTTCTGGATGGTCTCCTTGTTTAAGTTGGTAAATGCTGCCATAATCCTTGCCTTCAGTTCATCTTTGGTGTTACAAGGAGTGTTGTTGGTTTCTTGTTCAACTGGGCACCACACATAATAATCAAGGGGGTTGCAGTCTGGGAAGTTAGGTGTCCAGATGTTATGGGTGGTGGGTGTGTGGCATGGTGCAGAGTCCTGTTGCCAGACATAGGGCCATCCAGCAGCCACCCTCTTTACCTAGGACAACATTACCTCCTCCAGGCACTTAATGTAGGCCTCTGTGTTGAGTTTGAGCCTGTGTGGGAAGATGAACGGAAGCATAACAGTGTGGTAATGAACATGGTGTTCTCAGTTTGGTGAGTGTGTGTGTGTGTCTTTGTGCTGTATTTGTCCTCCATCACTTGACAACCTGTGTTAGTTTGTTTACATCCTCATAACTTAATAGTTCGGTTAAAGAGACTGTCAGAGTTTAAAAAAAGAGAACTAGATAGGTGAAGTGGCAATTTTTTTCCATCAAATTCTTCAAAGGGATGTCCCAGCATGGCCACAAATTATTGACTAAAAATAGTAAAAAAAGCACAGAAGGAACGATAAAAGATCCTAGAAACACCCACCGTGGAGTTGAACTAAAAAAAACTAATTTCAAATCAAGAAAAGAATAAACTGATAGTTCCCCACTACAATAAAGTTTGACATTAACCTTATATGGTTAATAAAGAAATTGACTGTTCCGTCAAAAAAACACAATATAAATAAATAAAGTTTGACATCTGGTGTTGACATTTTGAATATGCTATACAGCTCTGTTTGGAATTGTGTGCTGAGAAAGCAGTTCCAAGGAACAACAAAACTAACAACAACAGCTATAACAGTTATAACACAAACCAAAAAATAAGCTTTTGTTTCTGTTTAATTATTTTGTTTTGTTTTTTTTTTATTTTCGTCTTTACATTTGTTTTATATTTTTCAAGAATTGTTTTAATTTATGTATTTATCTTGAAAATGATATATTGTTTAAGCAAGTGAATTAAATTCAGTGTTATCTACAGATGATCAGGAAATCTTTCTCCTGCACCACCACCACCACCACCAATACCACTACCACTACCATCACCACCACCACCATCACCACCACCACCAATACCACTTCCACCACCATCACCACCACCACCAATACCACTTCCGCCACCAATACCACTTCCACCACCAATACCACTTCCACCACCATCACCACCACCACCAATACCGCCGCCGCCGCCGCCACCACCACCAATGCCACCACAACCACCACCAACGCCACCACAACCACCACCATCACCACAATAACCACCACCACCACCACCACCACTGCCGTCACCACCACTGTCGCCACCATCATCACCAGTACTCCTCCCATCATCTTCATCTCCTCTTACTGTTCCCTGATCTTGTTTGTTATTGAAGGAAAAACAAACAGACAAAAAAAAAAATAGGTGTCATTTAATTGTCACCCCACACCCTTTTCCATTCCCCCTCACCTTCCTCTTCTGTCTCTCAGTCAAGAGTCTCTCTCTCTCTACTTACCGATATCCTCACCCTCTTCACCTCATTCTACATTTCTATTTTCACCTCCTTCATTCTTCTCCTTTGCTTCTTTTCTTTTTTCTCTTCTTTCCTTCTCTACTCCTTCTTCCTCTCCATCTTTTCCTCACCCCCTCTCTCTCTCTCTCTCTCCTTTTCTCTTTCCTTTCCTTCTTCATCTTCAATTACTTGCTTTTTCCCTTCATATTTTCTCACATTTTCCTTCAGTTTTTCCCCCTTTTTGTTGTTGCTTCTTCTCAACCCCATCCACCCCCCTAACCTCTTCCCCCCACTTCTTCCCATTTTTTTTTTCCTTTTTCTTGTTTTCATTTATTTTATTTTATTTCATTTTCCAGACCACATTTCCATCATTCTATTGATTTTCGTTCCTTATTTAATACCAGCAAATTTAATTCTAAATTATTTGGGTGACTCTGTATTCTATTAGATGGTTTAAGAAGATAATTGTGTCATAGGAAAGACAGCTACACTAAACAAAATGCATTTAACAATTCACCAAAATCTAAAACCAGGAAATGAAAACAATAAATAGAAGAAAAAGCACACAAGAAGAAAAATAAAACTAAATTATCTACAAAAATTTATATTAGTAATTTTTTTCATGTTAGTGATAATGATGATGATGGTTGCGGTGGTGGTGGTGGTGGGGGAGGGCTTGACTCAATGGTAATACTGATGTTGGTAACCTCTGTACTAATAGGTGCAGGAGTGGCTGTGTAGTAGGTAGCTTGCTTACCAACCACATGGTTCCGAGTTCAGTCCCACTGTGTGGCACCTTGGGTAAGTATCTTCTACTATAGCCTCGGGCCGACCAAAGCCTTGTGAGTGGATTTGGTAGACGGAAACTGAAAGAAGCCCATCGTATATATGTATATATATATATATATATGTATGTATGTGTGTGTATATGTTTGTGTGTATGTGTTTGTTCCTCCAGCTTCGCTTGACAACCGATGCTGGTGTGTTTACGTCCCCGTAACTTAGTGGTTTGGCAAAACAGACTGATAGAATAAGTACTAGGCTTCCAAAGAATAAGTCCTGGGGCCGATTTTCTTGACTAAAAAAGGCGGTGCTCCAGCATGGCCACAGTCAAATGACTGAAACAAGTAAAAGAGTAAAAAGAGAGAAAAGAGTATAGCAGTAATAGAGTTGATGGCAGCGGCGGAGGCAGTGGTGGTGGTGGTGGTGATGGTGGTGGTGGAGTTGGTGATGATGGTAGTGGTAGTAGCGGTGGTAGTGTCACTCAGAGTAGAGGGGATGGTAGCGGTGTTGGTACTGGAGTCTGGTGCTTGTTTGGAAATGATGGCCTGTATTTTGATATGGATGATGGCAGTGAAGGTGACGTTGAAGGTAGCGGTTTGATGATGATGATGATGATGGTGACGATGGCGGTGGTGGTGGTGGTGGTGATGGTGGTGGTAGGGGTGGTGGTTTTGTTTAACTTTGTAATGATACTAGAAGTAATAATGTTGGTATTTTTAGTTGTGCTGTCAATAATAACGACGGTGGTGGTGGTCATCGCGGGTGGCGGTCGGTGCTGGTCAGTATTATTTTCGGTGGATATATTTTGCTACGCAACTTAGTCGGCAAGCTTTTATTCATAGTAACTCTTTATAGACAAAACAAAAAAAACAAAAAAAGAAAATAAAAGTAAGGAAAAAAAAGAGAAAAAATGTCAGAAGAAAAACAATGAGAGCTAGACAGTAAAGAGCCTTGTGTAAATAAATTTTGAAGATAGTTTAGCAATAAGTAAATTTGTAAATACTATGAAGGAAAGAAAATAGAAAAAAAAAGCAATGAATTTTAGCTAAAGAACATATTTATAAAACTGATTAAGTATTGCGTATGATAGCTTGGTGGAGGCACAATGGCCCAGTGGTTAGGGCAGCAGACTCACGGTCATAGGATTGCGGTTTCGATTCAGTTTTATTGGTGCAGCACTTTGAGTATCTTGTGCAAGCCTGTATAGGCAGGCCCCTCATACCCAGTAGGTTGGTGGGCTAAGCTCAAAGGCTGCCCCAATTGTATCACACTCTGACTACATTACAATTTGAATTCCTTCACAGTTCAGGTTTCAGCTCTGTTAAGAAGAACGCTCTCTACGTATCTCGTGGAAAGTGGAGGCATAATGGCCCAGTGGTTAGGGCAGCAGACTCGCGGTCATAGGATCGCGGTTTCGATTCCCAGACCGGGTGTTGTGAGTGTTTATTGATTGAAAACACCTAAAACTCCACTAGGCTCCGGCAGGGGATGGTGGCGAACCCTGCTGTACTCTTTCACCACAACTTTCTCTCACTCTTACTTCCTGTTTCTGTTGTGCCTGTAATTCAAAGGGTTAGCCTTGTCACACTGTGTCACGCTGAATATCCCCGAGAACTATGTTAAGGGTACACGTGTCTGTGGAGTGCTCAGTTGTTGTTGTTTAACCCATGTCAACCGTGTTAAGATAGATCTATTAGTAAAGACATTCAAGCCATGGCCATCCCATGTAAGACTAAACTGTGCATACATTCTTAATACTGTAGAGATTGAGAGATTTAGCTTCTATTTCTAGCCTGTTATGCAACTGCAAAGAGAATCCTTCCTATGCATGAATTATTAAAAGATACTGGATGTCAAAATGGCTTCTGTCAAAATGAATTGGTTTGCAGAGATAGAGATATAAATAACAGAAGGATATGTTGATATATTTTGCAACAAAGGAGACCAGAGTTTCATATAGGGTTCTTTGTGGAGGATGAATAGAATCCATACTAATTGGTTAAGTGCATTTAGATGTTAACATATATCATCTATAGGAAAGCCTGCAGTAAGCTTTGGGGGCAATGTTTAATTAACTCTTTAATGATTTGGCGTCATTCTTGCAACTGTAACAAGCCACACAGTGTGTGTGATATGCTTCATGAATGCACATTTCCATAGAGATGAGCTGTAGAGGAAAAAAACGTTTTTCTTTTTTATCACAAGTTTGACATTCTGTGAATTGCAAAGTGTGGATTTTATATATGTTTTCAAAGAATTTTCTTAATTAAACATGTGATGTGCTACTGGTGATTAACTATTACAATGGAGATAATCTCTTCTAGATTAAGATGATTCAGATTTGAAAGTGTGGGATTTACATCATAGAATAAAGATGAAAAGGGCATACATATTTAATATTTGTTTTTAGTGCATATTATGGAGTTCTTAAAGCTTCTCATCGTTGGTACCCTTGTAACGCATTAGTTCATCCTTCTTTGGAACTGTCAGCATGACATCACTTGAGACAAATAAACTAAGCTAAATTCAACATTTTTACAACATTAGACCTTTCTTACAGAAAGAAAATAGTTTAAAAGGCATGTTCTCTTTAACTTGCTGCCATGCTGGGGCACTGCCTCGAAGAAATTTAGACAAATGAATCGATCCCAGAGCTTACTTTTTTAAAACCTGGTAGTTATTCAATTGATCTCATTTGCTGGGCCACCAAGTTATGGGGATGTAAACACACCAACACTGGTTGTCAAGTGGTGGTAGAAGATAAACACAGATACAAAAACACACACACACACACACACACACAATGGGATTCCTTCAGTTTCAGTTTACCAAATCCACTCTCAAGGTACTTTGGTCAGTGTGGGGCTGTATAGGAAAACATATGCCCAAAAGTTCTATGCATTGGAACTAAACCTAGAACCATGTCGCTGAAAAGGTAGTTAATTGTTCAGCAGTAGAGAAAAGGAAAAGAGAAATTTCTTAAATGCAGATTTATGTTTCCTGGCCAATATTTTTTAATTAGCCTCATTAACAAGGACTTCAAGAGAATTTCAAAATCTCATACACCTTTAGATTTTAACTAGTGGGTAAAATCCCTGGAAAAGAAACATTTTTATTGAACTATTTACAAGTGAACCCTTTTGATAGTATCCCACCTGAAATGACCTCAAATTCTATGATCAAAACTTTTTCATCATCATCATCATCATCGTCATTTAACGTCCGCTTTCCATGCTAGCATGAGTTGGACGATTTGACTGAGGACTGGTGGACCAAGAGGCGACACCAGGCTCCAATCTGATTTGGCAGAGTTTCTACAACTGGATGTCCTACCTAACGCCAACCACTCTGAGAGTGCAGTGTGTGCTTTTACGTGCCACCGGCACGAAGGCCAGTCAGGCAGTACTGGCAACGGCCACGCTCAAAATGGTGTATTTTACGTGCAACCTGCACAGGAGCCAGTCCGGTGGCACTGGCAACGATTTCGCTTGGATGTCTTACTGGCAAAGGCCATGCTCAAAATGGTGTATTACATGTCACCTGCACAGGAGCCAGTCCATCGGCACTGGCAATGATCTCGCTCAAATGTCTTTTCACGTGCTACTGGCACAAGTGCCAGGAAGGTAATTTTAAAATAATCTCAATTAAAATCTTCCATCAAAATTTTATATTAACTCACATTCCAAACACCTGCTTCATAATGAGAAAGTCAGTCTACTAAGATCTTCATTATTTTCAAAAGTAATTGAAACTAAAGCAGTGTTTCTTCATAAAAGGTTTAATGAGTGTTTCATTAACAAATGCAGCTGAGTTTGAATTCTTGTATGAGAACTCTTGGACCTTGATAAATGTATTCTTCCATGGTTTTTGTTTACCATCTGCTAGAAATAATCTTCTCTACTTTAAGAACAAGACCTGAAATTTAGCTCAGTCAGTAGAGCATCAAACTTTTAAGTTCCATCTGCCAGACGTAATGTCAAAGCATTCTTGAATTCTGTACAAGAGCTGTCTGGTATCTATTTTTTCCCCATTTAAACATATATTTTACCTGAGGTCAAATTTACATTCAGTGACTCTATATCAATGGTTTCCAGTTTGTGATCTGCAAACAAAATAATATTTTAACAATCTGTTTTATTTAGCAATGTTTGCCAGAACCATCAATTTATAAAAGGGGGGAAAAAACAAGTTTGGTTTAATGCCCTTCTTGTTGCTAGTTATTTATTTGTTAAATGAAAGTAAAAGTAAAATGACAGACAGGTCAAATAAATAAACTAGATTTTAGAGCATTGCAGATAAGCGCACAAAAATTGGTATTTGATATGAAATCACCATTGTTGATGTTGACATTAGTGGCATCAGCATCATTGTCATCACCATTATCACCACCAACTCCATGAAACAGTGGCGAGGGCAAGCACTATCACAACTATAAACACATACACACACTATATGAATATATATATATATATATATGTGTGTGTGTGTGTGTGTGTGTATATATATATATATATATATATATATATATATATATACATATATATATAATCCTCATCATCATCATCATCATCGTCGTTTTTTAACACCTGCTTTTCATGCTGGCATGAGTTGGATGGTTTGACTGAGTACTGGCAAACAGGGAGGCCGCACCAGGCTCCAATCTGATTTAGCAAGGTTTCTAATACTGGATGCCCTTCTTAACACCAACTACTCTGAGAGTGTAGTGGGTGCTTTTTACTTGCCACTGGCATCAGAGCCAATCAGGTGGCACTGGCATTGGTCATGTTCGAATGGTGCTTTTTACATATATGTACGTAAATGCACACACATCATGGACTTCCAGTTTCTGTGAACTAAATTCACTCAAAAGACATTGGTCAGCTCAGAGCCATATTAGAAGATGCTTACCCATGATACTGTGGAGTGGGATTGAACTCAAAACTCTGTGACTGCAAAGTAAATGTCTTAAGCACCTAGAGATTCCAGTTGTGGCCACTGGAAGAACACCAAAGCATTTTGAGAGTGTTGAACATAGCTTGCAGAATCCTAGTGTTATATTTCTAGACTCTTCCAGTTTATGGATCATAGGTCCATCAGTGACAATGTAAAGGCTTGGGGACCATGTATTGAACTCTAAGTGAAGAATAAGTTCAAATGGAAAAATATGATAGCTGAAGATGATTTGGAAAATTGGCAAATCAAAATTCTATAAAATATAGACAGAAATAATAGATGAGGTTAATAATAGTCTGGTCATTGCTCTGACAACAATATAGTGGTACATTTTTGAATAGCAGCACCATTAGAAATTTTTGACATTAAAATATTTGTTTTGTCATTTTGAATTATGATGGTTAATCTTCATCATGAATCTTGTATCAGATTTGGTTACCTTAGCAATTACATTTTTAAATGACCTTCTCTTTTTGGACCAAAATTCTGAACACTTCCATGGAAATTGTTAATAACATTGACATTTCTGCTTAGAGAAGTCAACAAAATATATTAATCTGCATTCCTTGAATGATTTTTTTCCTTTTCCATAGACACTCGCTAAGAAAATGCCATACTAATACAGTTTTTCTTCTGGCATTTATTTATTTATTTATTTATTCCTCTAAATATATTTTCCATTTCTTGTGTTAATATTTTCTTCATATGTATGGTGCTCATAAATGAATGTCCGGTAAAACAGTTTGCTGTATCTAGCTCAGTATCTGGCACTACCAAATTCAAATCTTCTTTGAATCAACTTAGCATTTTGCCACTAAGATTGACAACATGAACACTGAGACAGGTTCATTGTTTAAACTTCTCCCTCTCATCGTATTTCTCAGGTAACTAGTAAAAATAATCACACAAATGTAGCTACGTGGTTAAGAAACCTGCTTAGCAGCCCCATGGTTTCCGGTTCACTACCCCTGTGTGGCACCTTGGACAAGTGGCTTCTACTATGGTCCCAGGATGGCTAATGCTTTGTGAGTGAATTTGATAGACAGAAACTGTGTGGAAGCCCATTGTATATACATGTGCATATATATATATGTATATATAAACATGCATACATATATATACATATACATGCATATATATATATATACACACACAAACATATATATATATCAATAATGTCTCTCTCACTTTCTCTCCCTCTCCCTATACACACACACCCACACACACACACACACACATACACACACAAATATATATATGTATATATATATATCATCATCATCATCATTGTCATCATCATTTAACATCTATCTTCAATGCAAGGGTAGGATGGTTGACAGGTGCTGGCCAGGTAGAAAACTACCCTAGGTTACTGTGTCTGTTTCAGGATGGTTTTTATAGCTGAATGCCCTTCCTAACACCAACCACTCCACAGAGTGGACTCAGTGCTTTTTACGTGGCACTAGCACAGACGAGATTAGTTTTAACATGATTTTTACAGCTGGATGCCCTTCTAAATTGCAACCACCTTGCAATATGGACTGGATGCTTTTTATGTAGCACCAGCAATGGCTGGGTCACCAAGTAACTTACAAGACAAGGAATTTTAAGAGGGGTAGGGGCATTTGAGGAGGGGGTCTTGTGTCCGAGGATGAAAGGCTAAAGTGTGACAAAGAGGTAGACAGGCAGAAACAAGTGTCTTGCTATAAAGGAGGGGGCACTGGAGGAGGTGATCCGGTGTCAGTTGATGAAAGGTTAGAGTGTGAGAGAGAAATACAGAGACAGAAACAGGTATCTTGCTATAGAGGAGTAAGAGAGAGAGAGAGAGAAAGAGAGAGGGGAAGAGAGAAAGAAGACAGAGAGAAGAGAAAGAGAGAAAGAGAAAGAGAGGGAGAGGAAGAGAAAGAGAGGGAGAGGAAGAGAGAGAGAGAGAGAGGTACAAGAAAGAGGACAGAAACAAGTGTGCTGATGTAAAAGAGATGTAAAAGATATTTGGTTACCTAGTCAGAGGTAAAACAAGAGAAAAAGAGAGAGAGAGAGTGATGAAAAAAGAGGGCAGAAATAGGTGTGCTACTGTAGAGGAGATACATGGCTACCCAGCCAGAGGGGAGAGCTTGTATGAGTAATTTTGTCTTTGTTTGTCACTGCCCACAATACTTGACAATCAGTGTTTACATCCCTAAAACTTAGCATGTTGGCAAAAGAGACCAATAAAGTAAGCACCAGGCATAAAAAAGAAACAAAGAAAGGCATAACTACATAGGTTGAATTGTTCACCTAAAACTCTTCAAGGTGGTGCCCCAGCATGGCCACAGTCAAATGACTGAAACAAGTATAAAGTAAGAGAAATTTAAAAAGAAAAATATTTCCTTGCTATTGGTTTCTAAATTTGGTGCCAGTTTGATCTGGGTGAGGGGCTGAGCTTTGGATGGGGAGGAAAGTAACTGAAGATGGCAAAACAGCTGGTCTAACTACACTGGTCCTTATAGCATTTGTAACAGCAATTTATTTTGATGATATATTTAGCCATGTGTTGCTGGCAAGGGGTAAGGAGATACACTTGATTGAAAACCATTGGTATTAATTTTATCCACACCAGAGGGATAAACATTGAAGCCAACACTGTTGGGATTTGACCCCAGAAAGCAGAGACGGAGCTGAAAAGTATGTACTGTGGCAGTTTGCCATTTATAGAAGATTGCTCCCTTACACACACACACACACACACACACACACACACACACATGCACACATACATATGCAGAACCCCATAAATACATAGATAATGTACACACATTATCAATGTATTCTATGTATTTATCTACCTTTCTGTCTGTCAAGGCCTCTCTCTCTCTCTCTCTCTCTATCTCTCTCTCTATCTATCTATCTATCTATCTATTTGTCTATTTGTCTGTTTGTCTGTCTATATCTGTCTGTCTGTCTCTCTCTTTCTCTCTCTGTCTCTCAATTTATACAGACACACCAGACACACACACCACAGACACACACACCACAGACACACACACACTACAGACACACAAACACATGCAGACACACTTGCACACACACATACACACACACATTAATATTTATTTTGATGTTATAATAAAAACAACCTTACATTAAACTGAAAGATTACTCAATACATTTGTTGCACTTTTCCTTGCTGGCATGGGTTGGACACACACACAAGCACCCCCTCCCCCCAGGATGCTGAATATTTCAGACAAGATGACAAAAGACTGAGATACCTGATGCTTTGTTCTACTCAAAAAGACCCATTCTTTACAGCAGAAGTGTTAAGGCTCTCCCTACCTCTTTCTGTGCAGACACAAACACCCACACACAAAGATATATATGTATATATATATATATATATATATATATGTGCGTGTATATATATATGTATATATATATATATATATATATATATATATATATATATATATATATATATATATATATATATATATATACATATATACATATATATATATATATATGTACATATATATATATATATATATATATATATATATATATATATATATATATATATATATATATATATATAAATATATATATATATGTATATATATTTACAACAGACTTCTATCAGTTTCTGTCTACCAAATCAACTCACAAGACTTTTTGGGTCAGCCTATGGCTATAGTAGAAGACACTTGCTTAAGGTTCTATGCAGTGGGACTAAACCCAGAACGATGTGGATGGAAATAAAACTTCTTACCACACTGAGCTTCATTTAGTTTCCATTAACCAAGCCCTGGACTATAGTAAAAAAAAACAATTGCCTAGCATCTCAAACAGCAAGACTGAACCTACAGTCACGAGGCTGGGATGCAAACCTGTTAATCACGCTAATTTGTTTCTATTCATATCAATAATACTTGTGGTAATAATGATAAAATCAATTTGTGTATAGTACTTTTTTGTTTTTGTTTTCTTTCCCCTTGATGATAATTAAAGGTAAATTATAAAATTTATGAGACGATTACTATTTAAAAACAAACAAAATTGTACCCTTAGCTGAATGAATATTTTATAGAAACTCATCTATTATTATTTACTCTATTTATTTATAAGCTGTCCATCTTTATAATGAGTATTAAAGACTTACAAATGATTTTTCAATATCATTTTATGGTAAATATTGAAAAAAAAATATTTCAATGCAAAAATATAAAGAAAAAAAAAAAAAAAAAGCTAAATGAAACCAAACAAGCAACTCCTTTACAAAGTACAATAAATATTTTGCAACACAATTTTCTCTCAGATTTTAAATACATTTTGTCTAAAAGCACATGTCAATTTATACGAAACGTTTAAATTTCTACTTTCAGCTGACTTTATAAGTTTATGTAAAAGGTTTTAATATAACAAAAAATATTACAATTTAGTAATACTGTTTTTTTACATTTAAATTTAAACATAAATAGTGACTGTTTTTTCTTTCTTTTTTTTCTCTCCAATACAATATCTTTTTTGTGTAGCAAGAACATAATTGAGTGAATTAACACTAGGGTATTTATTAATGGCTCTCATTAATGACCCTGGGGAGGTAGAATTACAAAGACTGACCTCAACAGTATTGAAATAAGAAGATAGATTTTGGCTTCAAATTTTGTCATAAGACCAGCAATTTTGGGAGTGGGTAAGAGGATTACATTGACCCCAGTATTCAACTGGTACTTATTTCATTGACCCTGAAAGGCTGAAAGACATAGCTGACCTTGGCAGAATTTGAACTCAGTGTGTAAAAACAAACAAAAGGACAGTAAGCATTCTGCTGTGCATGCTAATTATCCTACCAGCTAATAATCCTACCAGCTAATTATCCTACCAGCTCGCTGCCTTAATGAGAACATCTGATATTCTTTTCTACTCTAGGCACAAGGCCCGAAATTTTGGGGGAGGGGGCCAGTCGATTAGATCAACCCCAGGACACAGCTGGTACTTAATTTATCGACCCCGAAAGGATGAAAGGCAAAGTCAATCTCAGCGGAATTTGAACTCAGAACGTAAAGACAAATGAAATGCCGCTAAGCATTTTGCCCAGCGTGCTGCCATTTCTGCCAGCTCGCCACTTTAATGAGAATATATTTATTAAATACCATTATCGACATCTTTGTCATCATAATTATTGTTTCCATGTCCTCTTTTCTATGTTTGCATCATGGGTGAATCAAAATTTTTTGAGGGTAGATTTTTTTATGGCCCGCCACTCCTCTGGTTGTCGTCTCTCTCTGCTTGTAAGCAAAGTTATATTTCTCCTTGTCATTCAAACACTATCAGTAGAATGGCTGGATAGGTCTTCCTTGGAAGATTGCAAATGAATGACACAGCTTGTATGACAGTGGCAGTTGTTTTTACAATTAGTGCAGAATGTCAAAACAACAAGAATCAAAAACACACTGACACACAGATACACACTACTGCTCACACATACACACACACACACACACACACACACACACACACACACACACACACATATATGTTCATCATCTTCACTATTACTGTTGTCATGATCATCATTGTCATCATCGTCATCCTCATCATTGTCATTGAACACCCAATTTCCATGCTGGCATGGGTTGGACAGGCATGATAGGGCTCAAGAGACAGAGCAATAGTACACATGTATACATGCATGTATGCATGTATGTATGTATGTATGTATGCATGTATGTATGCATGTATGTATACATTCATGTATGTATGTATGCATGTATGTATGCATGCATGTATTCATGTATGCATGTATGCATGTAAGTATGTATGTATAAATAAATGTGTGCATGCATGTAAGTGTGTATATAAGCATTTTTCTATGTATCTATATGTCTGTCTGTGTATAAGTAAGTATGAATGTGTGTGTGTGTGTGTGTGTGTGTGTTTATTTTGTTGGTTTTGTTATTCAAACAATACCATCCATTCCTTTTTGTTGAAACTTCACTGTATTATTTCATCTTTGATCACAGACATATTCTACATAATCTACGTTTGATCTACAATACTAAAGGCATTCTGTGTAACCATAGAAGCATTATATATTGCATGTGAGCTCTCAGCATTGATTGCGTGTTTTATATATAATGTGTGCATTGGGACTTTAACTAATTATTGGTAAATGGCATGGTTGTGTGCGTAAGAAGTATACTTCTGAACGATGCAGCCTCTGATTCAGTTTTACTTCATATCATCATGGGCATGTGTTTTGTGTTGTTAGCCTGAGGCCAAGTAATGATTTGAGAATCCTCATCATCATCATCATCATCGTTTAATGTCCGCTTTCCATGCTAGCATGGGTTGGATGATTTGACTGAGTACTGGTGAAACCAGATGGCTACACCAGGCTCCAATCTGATTTGGCAGAGTTTCTACAGCTGGATGCCCTTCCTAACGCCATTTCAAGAGTGTTGTGGATGCTTTTACGTGCCACTGGCACGAAGGTTAGTCAGGTGGTACTGGCAACGGCCACGCTCAAGATGGTGTATTTTACATGCCACCTGCACAGGAGCCAGTGCAGCAGCACTGGCAATGACCTTGCTCGAATGACTTTACACGTGCCACCGGCACAAGTGCCAGGAGGGCGACACTGGTAACTATCACGCTCAAACGGCGGTGCCCTCATCATTTTGTGGATACATATTATGTGTATATGTGTATTTCTGTGGCTTTTAACAATTTGCACACTACAAGAAAAACTGCTGAGGTGAAGTTTGGTGTCATCTCCCTGTCAACAAATCATCCAAGCAGTCTGGTTGTTGTCTAAGGGGTCTGTTCCTGGTGTGAGAGAAATATTCCATTGTGGGTCTCCCGTGAGCTTTGGGTTCTGAATCTGATACACATCCAGGAACAGACCCCCTAGACTACATATATTATGAAGTGAGACTTCATATACACTTACACTTTTACACACTTTTACTTGTTTCAGTCTTTTGACTGTAGCCATGCTGGAGCACCGCCTTTAGTTGAGCAAATCGACCCCAGGACTTTTTCTTTGGAAGCCTAGTACTTATTCTATCGGTCTCTTTTGCCAAACCGCTAAGTTACGGGGACGTAAACACACCAACATCAGTTGTCAAGTGACGTTGGGGGAACAAACACAGACACACAAACACACACACACACATATATATATATATATATATATATATATATATATATATATACGACAGGCTTCTTTCAGTTTCCATCTACCAAATCCACTCACAAGGCTTTGGTCGGCCCAAGGCTATAGTAGAAGACATTTGCCCAAGATGCCACGCAGTGGGACTGAATCCGGAACCATGTGGTTGGTAAGCAAGCTACTTACCACACAACCACTCCTACGCCTATATGTACTCTCTATTTTTGTCTTTCTTTTTTACAATTGTAGAGATTTTATTCAGATGAGTTAGGAAGATGCATTGAATAGAAACATGTAAAAGGTTTTTCTGCGGTTTGCTTTATCTCTCACTACTTTCATTGGTACATTGCGAAGTACAAGAACATGACAATTTCAAGCTCCTTCTCACAAAGGATGGCGCTTGTGTAAACCATTATCAATCCATAACAATGGTTTCTGATTCAGGCAGAAGGCTAGCAATTTCCATGCGAGGAGGAGCAGTCAATACCATCAACTCCAGTACATCACTGGTACCTTATTTTGATTGACCCCTCCTAACTCTGAAAGGCCAAAGTTGACCTTGACAGAATTTGAATGCCGAACCTACAGAGCCAGAACGAAAGCCACAAAGCACGCATTCTGTTCCTGTAAAATATGATTTTTCTTTAACACTGTGAGTCATGTATAATCTTGCAGTTATTTAACAAAGTCTCTGACGAACACACAAACACAGAAATACCAAATGATCTTTCACTCACGCATTTTGAGCAAAAACAGAGAGAGATGGCTTTAATCGTATTATTTTCTCTAGATGGATTTATTTTATTTTATCTTCTTTTATTTTTGTTCCTTTTAGTTTTATTTATTTGTATATTTATTTTGCATTGTATTTGTTTACTAATGTATTAAAACAAAAAACGAAAAAAAAAAAAGCTTGTATAGAATAAGTAGACTTCTTGCAGTCAATACATTTACACTGAAAATGATACAAAGAACAAAATAAAACAAAATAAAAACTGAAAATATATTAGCATATTACTAAGGTAGACCAAATGGACTGTCAAATGAAAAAACAAAAACGAAACATAAATAACTAAATGAATAAAACAAAAGTGACACAAATAAAGAAGAAAAAAAACATATAACATAATAAAATATAAATAAAATATCTGTAGCAAAAATATAAAAATAATCAGTTATGTGGTGAAAAAAAGAACAAAACAAAATGAAGAACAAATGTAAAATATATAATAAAACAATATAAACTACAAAAAACATGAAATTGTTTGGGTTTTTTCGGAGACAAATGGATGAATAAAAGTAAAATAAAATAATAAATTACAAGAAAAGATATTGACAAGAACATTATGCTAAAATAAAATGAAATAAATATTCATTGGATGGGACTATTCTTTAGAGTATATTGTAGCTTTGTCAACTGTGGGTAGATTTAGCTTTTTAATTCTCTTTTTGTTTGAGTAGTATGGATATGGCAGTATTTTAAGAAAATATAAGCATCTGTCTATTATGTTTGTTGATGTGTGTGTTTGTGCTTG
>NC_142939.1:11525135-11530135 GCF_046866305.1 Octopus bimaculoides | reverse complement strand
ATATTTGCATTTGCAGCTATGCAAAATTAAAAACACTAATTTATTTTTCTTTGCTGTTGATTAAAACTTACAACTAGGGTAATCATTAAGCTGGCTGTCTACCTTGATTGTCAAAGTACCTGGGATTTGAGGCCTTAGAATGCCCCCTCACTAACTCTACCAAAGGACACTGCTATAGTAAGGGTTGCATTAAGATTGCTTTTGTTTGTGGAAGATGTTACTCAATTACTCTATAATTCTGTTAACGGAGTGACTAGGACAATGGTGCATTGAAATCAATTTCAAGATGCATCTTGTATTTATGCTCTGCATAAATTTGTAAATGTATTGTAAGCATGCAACATTGAAGTAAAAACATCTCCCATGAGTTAAACAAGTAATATAATGGAATTTTTGTTCAAAGAAGGAAAGTTCCTTGTCAATTGCTAATTATTTTGAAAATTGGAACAAGTTCCAAGGTTTCAGATGTTTCCTGTATTACGAAAGCATTGTGTTCCTGAATAATTTTGCTGTAACATGGAATTCCGTAATGTGAAATGAATCCTTCATTTGATGTCTATGCTACATAGAAGTCAATGAAAATGAAAGTCAAAGGGAAAGCATGTTTCCTGATACAGAGGCTGCAAGAATGTCAGGAAAGCAGCCCTTCTATAATACAGTGGATATCCCTCCTGCAATACAAGAAGAAGAAGGAAGAAAGTTGTTTAAAGTGAATCCTTCTTGTATTTTTTAATGACCTTCTTTCCAAAAAACAAAAAAAAAAAATTGTTTCTTAAGCATTTTTGATATGGTATAAACGGTGCCGCAGAATAACTTTCACTTTGGAATAAAAAACAAAAATGTAAAATAAGGAAAGATACCAGAAATAACAATGGAACTAAAACAGAAAAAAAAAAAGTTAATAAAGAAATTGGAAAACTGAAAAAAAAAAAACTCTGTTTCCTAACTTAATGTAAAGACCAAGGTTTAGTTCCTAAGGTGCTGACATAAACCTTTTGAAGAAATAGCATATATTATCGTTAGTTCCTCTAATACGTAGAAAAACTGAAGCAGAAAATTTCCATCGACCATATAGTTGGAACGCATAGTCATCGTTCCAACTATAAAGAAGTTTTCTTTCACTTTTAAATTCAATATCAACACGAAATTGCCTCCAGTTTGATTGCAGTGTCTATGATCTGTTACAGCTGATAAATATAAATATCTGATTGTTGCATAAGAGTTCCTCATAGTTAGATATTACACGCTAATTCAATATCTACTAGAAATGAAACAATAAGCAGAGTGAGAGTAGGGGTGGAGAGTGAACGAAAGATGATAACAACAACAAAAACAATGGTAAAACAAAGAAGAAGGGACTATCTCTTGTCCTCTAGTTAGTTGGCCTGTTGCAGTTTTTATACTTAATTTTACCTTGCTTTTGCATGTGTGTGTATATATAAATATATATATATATATATATATATATATATATATATATATATATATATATATATATATATAGACGTGCACACACACACACACACACACACACCATGCACACACACACATGTACACACATGCATATACATTGTACAGAATAGATGCACATACATAAACACTCATTGACAGGAATGCACTTACACACACACACAACACACAAACACACTTGCATGCACATGTATGTATATTTATAGAGCACCTTATACAAGATCTGCTATGCATAAACATGCACATGCACATAGAGATCTGTTCTGCACACACATACACATGTGCACACATGAAGAGCTTGTGTGATCTTAAACACACACACACACACACGCATGCACACACATGAACATGTACAATGCATACACACATGCACATACACATACACATGTAACTCATATACTAGGTATATGCAAATGTATATATATATATATATATATATATATATATTTATATTTATATACACATAACTTTATGCAAGGGCTGTCATGTATTATCATACACATACACTCTCTGAGTGGTTGGCGTTAGGAAGGGCATCCAGCTGTAGAAACTCTGCCAAATCAGACTGGAGCCTGGTGTTGCCATCCGGTTTCACCAGTCCTCAGTCAAATCGTCCAACCCATGCTAGCATGGAAAGCGGACGTTAAACGATGATGATGATACACACATTATAGATGCTAACCTACTTACTAGGCATACAAATATGCACACACTCATGAATATACACCACACACACACATATATGGACACATGTGCACGCACACACATGCATGCACACACACACACACGCACACACACACACACACACACACACACACACAACATACACTGAAATTCTCTCCATATAAAATTATATTCTGCTTTTATTGAAAATATAGTTTTGAGTTTTGAGATCAAATAATATTTCTGTGATATCTATATCATATCTTGCAAAGTAATAATGGTTTATTGTCGAGGCACAACCCCAGTACATTACTGGTATCTTATTGTATTGAGCCAAAAAAAGATGAAAGGCAATTGTTGCAGGTCTTTATCATTTTGAACAGACATAGGCACTTTCTAGACTGTCCTCCTCTTTGATCCAGGAAGCAGATCAGGATCTAAAAGATGAAGAGAGAGAGAGAGAGAGAGAGAGAGGGAGGGAGAGAGCTGCACCAACCCTCAACTAATATTCATTTGTAGTGAAAGTATGGTGCATGTTACGAAGCCATAATTATTTGTGGGTGACAGATATCTCATACTTAATGTTATAGAAGAACAGGAATGTGTAAAATTTTAACAACTGGAAGAGTTGTTGAATTTAAAATATTTTAAAAATAGGACTGGCTGTGTGGTAAGTAGCTTGCTTACCAACCACATGGTTCCAGGTTCAGTCCCACTGTGTGGCACTTGGGCAAGTGTTTTCTGCTATGGCCTCGGGCCGACCAAAGCCTTGTGAGTGGATTTGGTAGACGGAAGCTGAAAGAAGCCCATCGTATATATGTGCATATATATATATATGTATATGTATGCGTTTTTGTGTGTCTGTGTTTGTTCCCCCCCCCCCACCATCGCTTGACAACCGATGGTGGTGTGTTTACATCCCTGTAACTTTTCATTTCGGCAAAAAGAGACCGATAAAATAAGTACTAAGCTTCCAAAGAATAAGTCCTGGGGTCGATTTGCTCGACTAAAGGTGGTGCTCCAGCATGGCCGCAGTCAAATGACTGAAACAAGTAAAAGAGTAAAGAGAACAAATACTTAAACAATGGAGCTTGTTATAAAAACTCTGCAAAGTGGAACAAGACACATTTGATCCCACATCTCCCTAACCCTAACCCTAACCCTAACCCTAACCCTAACCCTAACCCTTCACAAAATTCAAGAAGAGCATTTTTTTTTTTTTTACTTTTTTTGTATGTTTTCTTTCTTAGATAAGGGGTGTGGGCTCTCAGATATTCATGAACCTCTACAAGGCTCTACAGTACATGTTGAACCTTCTATGCACCAGCGGATCACACCATTGAGGTACTTGATCCCTCAATGTGCTGGCTGAACCCTCTCATATGGATAACTTTACAAGAAGTATTCACTGCCTAAGACTATCTCATTTATTTTCCCACCCCTATTCAGCATCTGTCTTTCTTTAAAATACATACTATTTGATTGACTCACTCCAAATTTGTTCACCAAAAAATTTCAAAATAATGTCATCTTAAGAATTTAGTTAAGTCTGCACTTTATGCTGGGGTTTTGTTTACCTTTTTATTGTGGCTAGAATATTTATCACAAATTCAATAGCTGAACTCCAAAGAATGGCTTCTCTTCTACTTAGATCAAAACCCAAATAGAAAATAGGCTTTCATGTGATTACATGATGTCTAAACATATAAGATTGTAATATGAGTGCACATACGCAGACATTTTCAAATGTATATCTATGTCTATATATAAATATATATGTAGAGATTTATATTTTTGGGCAAATTGACAGAAAACAATAAAAATACATAAGTAGATTTGATTTCACTGTTAATCCCATGATTATCAATCTGTGATTGACAGTCAGCATAAACCAAGCAAAACCAATCAGAGCTAAGAAAGGAGACAACAAGATTGATTGGCACTCATCAAAATTTTGGCCAGGCCTTTCAATTAAAGATTAACTCTGGGGGAGTGGCCAATGGTTCAAGCATAGCTGCATTCATTATTTACAACAAGGTCTTCACCGAAGAATGTATGAACTTCTCTACGTAACTTCATGATGATTTTCTGTGATGGAACCTAATATTGTTAGTTGGTTTTGTTCGTGGGTTTGTCTCAATGCAATTCAACTGGAACCAGAAGCAAGGGCTTGGAATGTGATACACTGTGATTGTAGAGGTAAGCATAGAAAAGTATTATTCTTGCTATAGTTTTGTCATTATTCCACCTGCTTTTCGAAGTTGATTTAAAACTTTTCTTCAGATTGTTTTTATACTAATGAAATAATAATAAAAATTACAAAAGCAAAGAAAACAAGCTTGTTAATTAATCTTATGATTTTTTTTGAGTCAGCTGTAAATTTATATTATGAGAAGTCCTGTACAGAAACTTTTGAAAGTTTGTCAATATTTTATACATTTACTTCCATTTTTGCTATTACTAGTTTAAGAACCAATGATGCTAGGTTGCTTACATAAGCATATGCTAAGTACATAGACTATTGAAATACCATCTTTGTAACTGAGTTCAAATTTTATACATTGTAGCATTATTGTGTTTATAGACACTATGTCTAATTCTATTTGACTCAGTCTGCTCAGGAACTGTGGATAAGTTCCAAAAGACCTGGAAGTTTGACCTTTAATAGAATGACATCCTACTTGGGAAGGGTTAATTTTCTTTCACCCTCATCACTCTCTCTCTCTCTCTCTCTCTCTCTTTTGTATTCTTAATATGTACACATACATATATTTACATGTATAATTTTATGTGTTTATAGATATATGTATTTACGTGTATGCCAGTTCAATTTCCTGTTGAGCCTTTTTCGCTTCACTTCTTGTCTC
>NC_142939.1:11510135-11522635 GCF_046866305.1 Octopus bimaculoides | reverse complement strand
TCTTCTTTTAAGGATTAAGTTGTGATTAATTACAGAATTAAAATTATAATTGTTTTAACTGTCAACAATTATTACCATACATATTTGTCTGTTTTCTCCCTCTGTCTTACCTATTCTCTCTCACTCTCTCTCTCTCTCTCTCTCTCTCTCTCTCTCTCTCTCTCTCTCTCTCTCTCTTTCACCTTCCCTTTCTCTCTTTTCCTTTTCTGTCTATCTTTGTTGTTCTTTAACACAATGTATTCTGTTATTTAGAATATGAGGAAACAGACATTATGCTCTCTCAACACTACTCTCTCTCTCTCTCTCTCCACACACATACACATACACACACATGCATACAATATACCTGTTTTATTACTATTATTGCTATTGTTTTTGTTGTTATTATTATTATTAATATTATTAATAGTAGTAGTAGTAGTAGTAGTAGTAGTAGTAGTAGTAGTAGCAGCAGCAGCAGCAGTATTTGTGGTAGACATTGTCATTATCATGATCATCATTACTATTTTTGGTGTTCAATTATTTCTTTTAATTAAGAAGTAACAAATATTAGAAAGCTTTCCTAATTCCGACAGATTGTTTGTTTGTTTTTTTTTAAATTTTGCTTTAGTTACTATTATCATTTATTTATTTTTTATTATTATTATTTGTTTTTTTTTTCCGAGTAGCGTTAAGTCCATACTGTTAAGTGAATATATATTGACGAAGATGTGTTATTAATTTATTGAGCTGTCACCATCAGTTTGTTCCACATAAAAATATTAATTCTGACTGAAGATGGCTATGATTCGTAGTGTTTTTTTTTTTTTTATATTTTCAAATTATCTTTCTCCCCCCCGCCTCCTCCTTTGCTACACATTTACTCATACACTGAAGTACGTGAATAAATATTGGTTTGTATGTCCATTTTTCTGTGCTGGCATGAGTTGGTTGAGTATTTTACCACTTGATGCCCATCCGGACAACAATCCTTAGTAAGGTACTTTATTTTAGAGGTCCCACATTAAACTCTTTCTTGATGTTTTGCTTATCGGTGACCTTAACAATGTCACCGCTGCCCTGACATTGTTAGAGCAGCAGTGATACATACAGAATCAAAAACACACACACACACACACACACACATGCACACGTGTATTGTATAGTATCATTCACTTGTAGGATTCATTAGAATCTAGGTCTTTCAATACACAGGATGCCAGGAACAGTTGGGCTGTGGGCTCAGTATATGTGAGGAGGGGCACAGCTAGGGTAAATGGCGCTCAGGGCAAGCATCAAAATTGCACCCCTACCCCTAACCAAAAAGTGGAACCTTGCATAGAAATAACTTAATTAGAAAATTATTCTGGGTAATATTGCGCCCCCACCTCAACGTGGCACCCAGGGCATGTGCCTGCTTGCTCCATCCTGGCTATACCCCTGTATATGAGTATATGCAAACATATAGTTTTATATATATATATATATATATATATATATATATATATATAACTGAGGACACCGCAAAGAAAAGACAAACAGGAAAAGATCATTCCATTTATAGTGACACAAAATCCATGCCACCAGAACATCTTTAATATCGCCAAAGCGAACTTACCGATCCTTGCACAAAGTAAGGAATTGAGAAATATCATTACAGATCAAAATATAACTCTCAGTAAGAGACAACCTAAAAACTTGAAAAAACTATTAACAAAGGCAAGGTTTGACCTCAGCAACAAAAATCAAACATTCACTGTATCCAAATGCAATGATAGCCGATGCGGCACATGCCGATCAATCCATACCGGCCCATATATGAACACAAAAACAGGGAAAATATTCACCAATGCGAACATGAACTGCAAAAGTAGAAATCTAATCTACTGCATCAAATGCCCTAATTGTGAAGAATTGTACGTTGGCCAGACAGGTAATGCACTATCGGAACGCTCACGGGTACATCGACAACAGATTAAAAACCCAGAAGTCCGCCAAATACCACTGAGTAACCATCTAGCAACATGTGGTCATCAAACTTTTATTATATTTCCATTCCATAAACTTTACAACCGGAATGAAATTGAAAGAAAATGCAAAGAAAAGGACTTTATTAAGAAATTCAAACCCACTCTTAACAAACAATGATTAAATCCATCTCACTTGGGGTTTAAAAATCTTATCCCTGTAACCAAAACACAAAAAATCTCTCAGATATCATCATTTCTATAAATAGATTTGGCATCATTTCTAAGAACAGCCAAACACCTACTGTGGTTTAAAAATCTTATCCCTACAACCCACACAAAACAATAAATTAAAATATCATCATGTCTAAAAATAGATTTAACATCAATTCTAAAAATAGCCAGACACCTACTGCTGCCATCCAAAGGAATTGGTATAAAAGACAGAAAACCAGCCAACTTATTACAGTCTGTTAAAGATTGTCATACCGGCCATGACGAAGGGAAATAGCCCTGAAACTCGAGTCGCCTTTATATATATATATATATTTATATTTATATATTTATATATTTGATCCTTTATATTGAACACTCAATATTTCATCTACATTCAATACTTTATTTCATGGTGCCATCCATTTTTATTTTATTTTATATTATATATTGTATATTATATTATATATTGTATATTCCATATTCTATACCCCACATTAGTTCTGCAGGAATATAAATAAAACATAAAAAACAGACAGTGTTGGAACTCTTTTAAGCAAAATAATATATTCCTCTATACACAATCATACAAAAAAATCCACCTTTTTTTGTATTTATTTTTACTCGCATATATATATATATATATATATACATATATATAACTCCACTTGTGTTCCTCTTTTGTGTGTTTGTGTGTGTGTGTATTTGTGTATACTTGTGTGGTTATGTACATATGAGCTACAAGTGACGAAGCTGTTGCTATTTTTCAACAAATCGGTCATCAAAGAAAGACATGTGAGGTAAGAGAAAATTCCTCACTTTTGAAAGGATGCAAGGGTTAGCAACAGGAATGGCATCCATCTATAAAACACTGTCTCAATAATGCATTTATCTAACCCATGCTAGCACGGTAAAATAGATGTAAAAATGAATGAAAGAATGAAGGATGTGTTGTTGTACAGCAGATATTTTGATCCTGATCAACTACAACTACATACAAAACAGTAACACCTTGGTATAGCACCTATACCTTACAAATGTTACCAAGGAAATATAAAACAACACCAAAATCTGCACTAGGCAAGCAAAACAAATCAAGTAGGAGAGTGACAATGAGCAGAGACATTAACAAGAGAAAGAAAGATATATTTGATATAATTGAGGAAACTTCCCTTGTCAGCTGCCTATTGAATATCACATGATTTTGACACCTTAAGTCGTCAGCACCACTATTTCTGATGCTGTCAAACACTGCATTAAAAAAGATATTCTGACACTATTTGGGAATATACAAACATAAATGTTTACACCTAGAATACCAATTACAAATGTACAAATATAAAGATAGATATACACAGACAGACACACACACACATGATATGTGTGTGTGTGTGTGTATACATGAATATATATGTGCATTCATGTGCGTATACATATGTATGTATATGCAAACATATATATATATATATTGTCATCAGTGGTGGCTTTATTTCATATCTAAGTATTTATTTTCTTCTTTGATGAATGCTACCTTTATGGTGGTGCCATTGATGATATAGAAGAGTCGATGGCAGTGACTACATGGCAATGTTGGTGGAGGACATGGTTGATTTTGACAAGCCTATCAGGATGCCACTTCATTTCTTCCTTTCCTCTTCCAGTGGCTTCAAAGTCTTCAGTTCCACAGTAATGGAACACTACCACATGGTACAGTCTTGAGCTTGTGTTTCAAATGATTTAGGCTCAATTCCAGTGGCTTTCAGGGTTGCTTTGAGTTGGTCCTTGTATCCTCGAAGGGGGCAACCCTGTGATCTTTTTCCTGAAGTGGGCTCATTGAATAAGACTTATGTATAAATGTATATTGATATTTGGCTCTATGTTATAATAAAAACATTTTTACATTATACTGAAGGATTACTCAATACATTTGGTGAAGTACAAATTAGTTATTCTCAAACAAAATTAATGCTGACTGTGACTTTGAAGTGTATGTATATATGAATGTGTGTATGTATATATGTATGTATGATGTACGTATATATGTGTGTGTGTATGCATGATGTATGATGTATGTATGTATGTTTGTATGCATGTTTGCATGTATATAGATACTGCAAAGCATTGCTTCTTGTGCTCTAACCATTCTGCTAGCTTACCAAATGTTGGAACCTAACAGAAAAAAATTAAAATAAAATAAAAACATGAAGATGTAGTGGCATACACAAATGTTTACTATTGCCATAATATAAATCAGATGATATAGTTTTTGGGGTGGACCAATGTAAATTTCGTAATAGACCATCAGTGGGCTAACAACCACCAATTGTGAACCATCAACTTATGGCCAACACTCCTCTGATATTCTTCATTTACTTCAATTTGATGCTGAGTTCATTTTATCATCATTAGCAGATTAATTAAAAGTCTAAATCTGTAAATTTCTATTGTTCTGCTCTGCATTGAATTTTAGTGATCAACTTGGGAAAAGAATAAATCTAATATTATGAAAAACCATTGTCTTTAATAAAGCTATTACTGACTGTTAAGCTTTAGAATTTACATTACGGAAATATTCACTGCGACATTATTTTAGGCTATAAAGTTTAATAGAAAATCAGAAAAAAAGCTATAAAAATATAAATAATGTAATAAAGCACTTTAGTAAATATATTTGAGGATTTTTGTTTCCTTCTTTTTGAATTTTGCATTTTTTGTTTTTTCTATTGACAAATTACAACTGATATATAAGATGCACATTTTTTTACAAATGAATGTCTGGAATCAACTCTTATGAGTGAAGTTGGGCCTCCCATAAGCCAGTTAGGTTCCTGAAGTTCACTTTTTTCTGAATATATGTTGCTGAAAGAAGAATGAGTCTTTTGTGCATTTTTTGTGCCATCAAATATAGCATTTATCACACTTGAAGGAGATTAATTGTAGAAAAGTTGGATAAAATGTGGCTGTGTAGCAAGAAGTTTGCTTCCCAATCATATGGTTCTGGTTTCAATTCCACTGCATGACACCTTGGACAAGTGACTTCTTTTATAGCCTTGGGTCAACCAAAAGCCTTTGGGTGGATTTGGTAGAGTGAAATTGAAAGAAGCCAGTTGTATATATTTCAATATAAGTCTATGTCTGTAAGGCAGCGAGCTGGCAGATACATTAGCATGCCGGGCGAAATGCTTAATAAAAGATACAGGGTAAAAGCTAATACAAGCACAAGCATAGCTGTATGTTGGAGGGGTTTGCCCTCCAGTTGCATAGTCGGGGGTTCAGTCCCATTGCCTGGTACTTTGGGCATGTACTTGATCCTGTAGTCTTGGGTTGATAAATGCCCTACATGTGGAATTTTATAAACAGAAACTGTGTGAAGGTAGATATGAGAATGTGTATATGAGTATCTGTGTGTGTGTGTGTATTTAAGTATACTCGTATTAAAACGTGCTTTGAGTTATTCCCCTTTATCGCCATTTTATTTAAAAAAAAAAAGATCAATGAAATAAGCTCTAGGCTGAAATAAGTACTTAAGTCAATAGGATTGTTAAAATCCCAGCTTGATGATATTCACCAGTTTAATCTAATGACTAATATTAGTAAAGGGAGCAAACTGTCGGAGTTGTTAAAATAATGGTTAAACTGCCTTTTGATAATTGTTCTAGTTACCTATAATCTAAGTTCAAATCCTGCTGAATCCAAAAGGAAGAAGCACTTTTTCACCCTTTCAAGGTCAGTAAATTAATTATTAGTTCAGTATGTGATCAATTAGTTCATATAGTTCAGTATGTGATCAATTAGTAAATTAATTATTAGTTCAGTATGGGATCAATTCTTCTCTCTCTGCTCCCGTCTCTCCCTCTCCTTTTCCCTTTCTTTTTTCCGTCTATTTCTTTCTCATACTACTCTTCCCCAAAAAACCCAGTTGTGATCAGACTAGAGAAGTGATGAACCTGATGGCTTTGCTGTGACTTTACCAAGAGTCAACGTCTCATGGAAGACAAAGGACAAAATAATTAACAAGACAAGGTCTGGGTTCTTGCCTTCCCAGCATTCCCAGTAAACAGCATTGCTTCATTGAATGTTATAATGAGAGATTCTTAATCACATGGTAAATAGTAGAGCAGAGTAAAAGAAATACAGTTGCTCATTAAGAGATTTGGATTGGATACTTGGTTATATCTTTGGTTCAATTCCAATCAGATCCACTTAATGTTTCATTTTGTTTTGTTGTGTGATTACAGGTTCAGATGAAAAGAAAGTTTCAGTCGTTTTACTGTAGCCTACTAAATACTAACTTTGTCTTTTTACTTTTGGGTAGCATCTGATATAAGAAAATGTCTTGGTTTGTCCCAAATGTCTTGGTTGATTTAAATGTAATACTACTTTTTCTAATTTCCAAATAACTTCCATTAGTTGTTGAGCATGTCAGTAAGCAGTGAATTTTCTCCCCTTAACTCTGAAGTCTCCTGTCTAATTAAACAACCATTGTTAATCAGAGTTAATCAGATCATTTTACTACTATACTGCTGCTGCCATTGTTTTAGCTGTATTTGGATATCACCTTACGCTGCCTCCTTCAATATTGCTTTCTCTCTCTCTCTCTCTCTCTCTCTCTTTCATCCTTTTGTTTTTATCCTCTCATTTTTCCCTTCTCTTACTTTCATTTTCATTTTCTCTGTTTTTATTTCTTTCTCTTATTCTTCAGTGTCCTTAATGTAATTGAAACTGTGCAACTTCCTACCCCTTTTCCTACCCAATGTGCTATCATTTCCTTAAATGAACAACTTTAATCTGAGGGCACAACATGAAAGGTTTCTCTTAATCATTGGACATAATCATTACAAAGGCCTGCAATTTTGGTGATAATATTTTTGCCAACAAAAGCTCAATTACTTCAGCTCTCTGCAAAAGACACAACTAATCTCCAGGCCAACCAGTTTGTTGTTTAAACTATAAAGTTTCTTCCTTCTTAAAAGCAAAGCAAAAATAATGGTATCCTTTCTTTTCTTCTTTATTTTATTGTTTTTCTTGCATTAATGAAATTCAGGCTACATATTATATGGGGACAACAGTAAGAAGAAATAGAACAATTTTGGCTAATGCCTTCCTAAAACTTTATTGATGTAATTTTTTTTTTCACCGTTTTTCATGTCAGATGCTATACACTAATTTATTATTCAAGACCTCTTTCGGTAGTCACTAACATTATTCTGGTATCTGTACAAGATGTTTTAAGTAGTTCTTGAATTTCATCTCATTAACTTAACTTAGTTTCTTCTCTAAAACAACTTTCACCCTGCCAACTTTGCAATGACTTTACTTCTGCTAATGATATTATTGTAAAATTGGCAAAGAGATAGTTGGTTTTAGCTTAACACAGAAAATACAAAAAAAAAAGAAATACAAACAAACAAAAAAAGAAAGAAAACAAACAAAAATAAAAACATAAAACAAAAGAAAAAGAAGCAGGGAGTTGATGTCCAAGTTAAATCTTAACTTTAGCCAGTTAATGGACTGAAATTGAAATGCTGTTTTGAAATCTTACAAGAAATATAAGAATAACGTTAGCATCAAATAAGAGTTTTCTAAAAATAAATTATTACACTGTGTCCAACATTTACATGTCACTGAAGAGAACTGAGAATAATTCCTTTTGAGTCATGTAAATAAGATTATTAGAGAAGTTTTAAGTGGTACTATATCTGCAGAAAGCCAGCCAGCAGGAAGCATTATATATCAGGGAGATAAATCTCAGGAAAGAACATATAATAATAAAAGCTTAATGTCTTGAGAAGGTAGCTAAGTTTTAATATTGTTAGCATTTCAAATTCTCTTCCTGTCCTGTTTCATTTCATTATGTTTTAATGTATAACATACCAAGTATGTTTCCATGTTTCTTTGTTCGTTGTTTATGAGTTATACTCTGCTGAAAGGAACTGGACTTCATAGACAATGTCAGGAGGAGATAATTCTTTTACAGCTTTTAGTAACTCACTTAAACTATATACTTCAAAAACAAAATATACACACAAGCAAACAAAAAAAAGACAAATAAGAAAAAGGCAAAGAAAAAGCCAGATAAAATCATTGCATTTTTGCATTTTAGTATCTTTGATGTTTCTCCATATTGATGTGCAAATAGCTAACATCATGCTGTATAGAGTACTTATTCCGTAAGAAAATTATGGTTATTTCATTCATAGTTCCCTGGTTCAGTCCCACTGCATGGCACCTAAGGCATATATATGTCTTCTACTATTATTCTGGCTGATCAAAGTCTCGGAGTTTTGAAGTGAATCTGCAAGACGGAAACTGTATTAAGCTCATCTATCTATCTATCTATTTATCTATCTATCTATCAGTCTGTCTGTCTGTCGATCCATCTGACTATCTATCTATCTATCTATCTATCTATCTATTTATTTAGCTGTCTGTCTGTCAGTGTATCTATCTACCTATCTATCTATATAGTTAATTAACATAATATGGTAAAAATTCGATATTAATTAATATCAATTTAATACCAGGAAACTAGCACATTAAAGAATCAGAAGGTTCTTGAAAAATTTTTTTGGGAGATCCTAAAAAGATTATAGTACTTGTGTATATAAGATTGACCAGTGACTGGTCTGTCGAAATGCTAGAAGAAGCTTACTTAAAAAATTCTCAAATACGGATTCAGCGGAGCAAAAACAGGTGGGCTAGACCAGTGAAAATTGTACATACCTCGATTATCTGCAGACTATAGTTTCAAAATCAACACTTTCAAAATAAAAGTGTCTATTTTTCTTCAGTACAGATTGCCGATATTTTTACAATCGAACAGAATCTCGTGCTAGTTGTCTTCAACTAGTGAAAGCGTGCACGTGATTCTATCCATTATAAAGATTAAAATTCAAAAGTCTTAGTTTTGGCACGCTGAATCCGGAAAATATCTCTGCAGAAAATAATTTCTGCTTTGAATTTACCAACTTTGAGAAATGTGATTATGGTCAATTAACATAATATGGTAAAAATTCGATATTAATTAATATCAATTTAATACCAGGAAACTAGCACATTAAAAGAATCAGAAGGTTCTTGAAAAAATTTTTTGGGAGATCCTAAAAAGATTATAGTACTTGTGTATATAAGATTGCAAAGCAGAAATTATTTTCTGCAGAGATATTTTCCGGATTCGGCGCGCCAAAACTAAGACTTTTGAATTTTAATCTTTATAATGGATAGAATCACGTGCACGCTTTCACTAGTTGAAGACAACTAGCACGAGATTCTGTTCGATTGTAAATATCGGCAATCTGTACTGAAGAAAAATAGACACTTTTATTTTGAAAGTGTTGATTTTGAAACTATAGTCTGCAGATAATCGAGGTATGTACAATTTTCACTGGTCTAGCCCGCCTGTTTTTGCTCCGCTGAATCCGTGTTTGAGAATTTTTTAAGTGAGCTTCTTCTAGCATTTTGACAGACCGGTCACTGGTCAATCTTATATCTATCTATATATGTATATATATATGCATCTCAACAGAAACACAACAATGGAACAAAGAGGAAATCCACACATGGAATGGGATGTTGCTCATTCTTTGTCAGTTATCAGCCAAAAGATCCTTACAATTTTATTCCTTTTGTAAGGACCTTTTGGATGATAACGGATGAGATCTGTGCAACGTCTCATCCCTTGTGTGAATTTTCCATTTGTTCTATTGTTTTCTGTTTAGATATCAAAAAATACTATCCAGTGTAACACTATGCACCATTATTATTACATATATACATACACTCTCGGAGTGGTTGGCGTTAGGAAGGGCATCCAGCTGTAGAAGCTCTACCAGATCAGATTGGAGCCTGGTGCAGCCATCTGGCTCACCAGTCCCCAGTCAAACCGTCCAACCCATGACAACATGGAAAGCAGACGTTAAACGATGATGATGATGATGATGATGTGTTTTCTCGTCTACGTTTTGTTTGCAATGTCCTGTACCCAGATATGCACCTATACATACAGGTGGATGTCGGTATGCACATACCTGTACGTATATATGCATATACTCATTTACTATTTGTTTATATATATATATATATATATATATATATATATATATATATATATATATATATATATACACACATATACACACACACACACACATACATACATACAGACAGACAGACAGACAGACAGACAGACAGACAGACAGACAGACAGATAGGTAGGTGAATACGTAGATACATAGATAAATAGATAGATGAATATACACATGTGTGTGAGCGTGTGTGTGCGTGAATATGTATGTATATTGGTAATTCATCTGCTATTTTTTGAATGGCGCATTGCTGATAGTATTGGCTACTCCTTGTTTGACATTCCGACTGGGTCACTCTGCACTTTCGATGACTTGTGGAACATAAAACTTCCTTATCGAAATACAGACGATGGTTAACAATGAGAAAAGCATTCAGTTGTAACATTCTACCTCAAAATCAGTTCCCATCCATTTATTGCTAGCACAGACATTCAACAAACAAGCAAAAACCATTTCGTTTTTCTCTCTTTGTCCTCTCTCTCTCTCTCTCTCTCTCTCTCTAATTTAACTACGTTTTTGTACATGGGTTTTCCTTGTATCTATAAAAGTTTTCCACTTCCAGCTGATATTTTCTTTGTGATTAGAATCCGTTTTAATCTGTCCTTTCTTGCCATTGAAATATCTCATCATCAAAGTTATGAAAAGAAAACAACAAAAAAAAAAAAAAAAAAAAAACAGAGAGAAAAGTTTGAATGTAATAAATATTTTATATTTTTATATTTAGAACGGTATTAATTAAAATAACCAAAAATATAAAGTAAAATAAAATTAAAAAAATAAAAATAAAAATTGTATAAATTGTTTGAATTATCTCCATTAGACACAACGCCGTCAGAATTCTTTCTGCCAGAAGTTGTACATATGAACAGCAAGAGAAAGACACATGCACACCATTGCACATTATATTATTAGATAAATATACACAGAAAGAAAAACTACAACTTCTCAACTTTCATTAACAATTCAGTAATTAAAACTTTACAACAAAGAGTTCTAAACTACATCGCAGACAATTAAATGTAGCACTCTGGGTAATTAGTTGTTGGAAATTCCAACAGTCTCGGACTTCTGGCACCAACATCTCTGATAACATCACCATTTTCTAAACAGGATTTCATTATTACAACCCTTTTTTGAAATTCTTGGCTTTCTTCTAAAATGTTCGTGCTGTTATCATTATCGTTGTTCCTGCTGCTGTTGCTGTTGCTGCTGGTGCCAATAGTGTTGTTGTTGTTGTTGTTGGTGGTGGTGGTGGTGGTGGGTGTAAGGTTATTGGTGTTGTCATCACTGTTGTTGTTACCACTGCCAATTTTTAGCTGTTGTTTCTTCGGTGTTGCTGATGTAATAATCTCTGATATTCTTGTTGTAGAGTGTAATATATCAATGTTGCTGCTTATCCTCTGGTCTGTCTAGTCCTGTTTCAGCAGACTTATGATGAAAAGGCTTCCCAGCCTTGTCAAACCTGTCTTTTTAAGCTACATTAATTTACATATTGTCCCATTTTAAAGACAACAAGGCATTTTATTTCTATCATTATTATTATCATAATTAAGGTGGCGAGCTGGCAGAATCCTAGCAGATGGGTGAAATGTTTAGCTGTATTTCATTCATTATGTTCTGAGTTCAATTCCACCAGGGTCGACTTTGCTTTCATTCTTTTACGGCTGATAAATTAAGTAGCAGTGAAACACTGGGGATGATGTAATCAATTGGTCCCATCTCCCAAAATTTCAGGTCTTGTGCCTATAGTAGAAAGGATTATTACTCTTTTCTACTCTAAGCACAAGGCCCGAAATTTTTTGGGAAGGGGCCAGTCAATTAGATCAATCCCAGTATGCAACTGGTACTTAATTTATCGATCCCCAAAAGGACAAAAGGCAAAGTCAACCTCAGTGGAATTTGAACTCAGAATCTAAAGACAGATGAAATACCACTAAGCATTTCACCCAGTGCGCTAATGTTTCTGTCAGCTCGCCGCCTTAAGAAAGGATTATTATTATTATTAGTCTGTGAATCAGCAACATTGTTAGTGTGTTGGACAAAATGCACGGAGGCATTTTTCTGGATCTTTGTATTGTGAGTTCAAACTCATCCTTTTGGGGTTGATAAACAAGTACCAGTTAAACACTGGAGTTGATGTAATCAACTTACCCCTCCCAAAAACTGCTGGCCTTGTGCCAAAATTTGAAACTATTATTATTATTATTATTATTATTATTATTATTTTAACTCAGGTATTGTTGGAACTCTCATAGTC
>NC_142939.1:11495135-11505135 GCF_046866305.1 Octopus bimaculoides | reverse complement strand
GAATTTTGTCTGCTACACCGAACAGATTGAATGACTAGATAGACATTCCACACTGGCCCAACAATTTAAAAAATTAGATATTTGAATAAATAATAGAAAAGTTCTACCATTGATGTCATGGCTGAAATTCCTCTGGTTGGCTTAACGTTTAAGTATTTCTGTATCTAACACACTCTCACACATGTATATTATCATATCCCCAAACCAGGGAACTGACCTTAATATTTGCAGCAGAATGTACTTTTCTGTTAAAGGCGCCGAGGAGCCAAGGGCCAGGGTGTATTATTAAACAGGACAATAGGTCATGTTGATCCACCAAGAGAGAAATTGCAAGATTTGAACTCAGAATGCCAATAGTTTGAGCTAATAACACAATGCATCATGCTCAGCTCACTAATGACATGGCTATTCCACTGTCTTAGACTGGTATTTCATTTCATTGAGCCTAGAAGTATGACAGGCAAAATTTGACCTTGGTGGGATTTGAGTTTCGAAATGACAGGAGAAATACCACAAGGCATTTTGTCAAAGCTCTAACGACTAAACCAATTCACTGCCTTTAATAAGCAATGAACGGTTTCTTATATCTCTCACCAAGTATTATAAATCGATAATATTTTGTATATTTCTTTTATATTAACATGAAATTTTGATTATTATATATAATGAATAATTTATTTCAAATATGGTTGTGTGTGATTAGCAAAAAGGAAATGAGATAAATATAATAACATTTTGAAAAAAAAAAAAAAAAAGAGACATAGAAACAAAAGAATATGAATAAAATGATAAAAATCAGTTGAGTTCAGATTACACCAATGTGATATTTTGGTTTTCGAGTGAACCAAATACTAAAATCACCCCTGTGTTGAATGTTTTCCATTTATCTAAACTCTTTCATTTTATTTCTCTTAGTCTTTCAAGTAAAGCTTATACATTCATGGCAAAAATATTCCATATTCTTTGATATTTCACTTGTTCCTTTGAAAATAAAGAATATATTATATTTCTATTTATTTCTTTACTAATCCATAATTCAGATTTAAAGCACTTGCTAATACTGCAAAACTATATACATACATACATATATATATGTATGTATATATATGTATGTATGTATGTATGTATGTATATATATGTATGTATGTATGTATGTATGTATGTATGTATGTATGTATGTATGAATGAATGAGTGTATATATGTATGCATGTATGTGTGTATATATATATGTGTGCGTATGTACGTATGTGTATATATATGTATATATATATGGATGTGTGTGTGTATATATTTATATATATATATATATATATATCTGTTTGTGTTTGTATATATAATACAATGCTTATATTAACTACCAAATTTCTTTTTTCATAAAGCTATTTTTCTTTGTTATTAAGAAACGATTTTGATGGACTTCAAAAACATTTTATAAAGAAAGCTATCTTTCTCTCAGTAAACTTTCTTAGATACTCAGAAACAAATAAAGTTTTTAAGTATTTTCACCAGGGTATCAATGTACAGAGTTGCTTTGCAAAAAAAATGTATAAATTAGATTAATTCCAATATATTCACATCATCTTAGATAAATAATGGAGAATAAATATGGAAATAATGTGTGTGGGAAGGGAATTATTAAGTGAATAGATGAAAATAAAGAAAAGTAATGTGTCACAAGATAAAACAAGTTAACATTTATTCAATATTTATGTATTAGCTTTATATATATATTTAGTTTGATATCCTTCTTCTTCTTCTTCATGTCCTATGCCTGCAGGCATCAGAAATCAAAGACCTCCATGCCAAAGTTTGAAGATTCATGATTTTTTCCTCATGAAAGATACAGAAATGGTTTTCCATTGCCATCTGCTGGTTTATCTACAGTGTATTCTGCTAACCCCCTGCTCTCCTGACCTTGCCCTTGAGGTACAAGGTCTGTTTAACATTTAAGCAGAGGGAACGGTCTATATGATAACCAAGCATCTCTGTGCATTTATGGCCCTTTGTGACACATATCTAGAAGCCAGCCCTCTTGTCACACCTGTATGCCTCAGTCACTGGATCTGACATGTGACTCACAACTGGGGCTCTTCACAAACACTGCTATCCAAAACTGGAGTGGACCTGAGAGTTGTGATGATGAAGGGGTGCTCTATACTCCTCACATCTCCAAAGAACTTCCAAAGAAGAACCATATTACCAGATGCAGTTTAATGGTGCACTCAGGGCATATTGGTCGCCAAGATTCTCAAACCAGAAAATATGGTTATATCACTAACAATTTAAACATTTTAAGAACACCTGTTACTGACAAAGTTTGCAGACTGTTACCTCCAGGTATTATACCATGAAGACAATTGTGCAGCTCAGTGGTAAAAAGGACATATCATAGATGAGGTCACAGGGGCAGTAAAAAGACTCTCGTAAACCAGTTGGTTGATTTGTTGATCAAATAATAAATCAAGAAATCAATTAGTTAATTGGTTAATTATTTAACTAGTATTATAATAACAGTAAAAAGAAATGAAATAGAAACAGTGAGTGTTTGTTATTGGCAAAATGATCTTCCCAAGATATAACAAAATCTCTTCCAATATGAATTTCAAATCAACAATCTGGTCAAACAAATACAAAAATGTAATGTTATATCATAATTAATTATTAAATCAATGAAAAATATAGCTATAAAAATATTGCAGCTGTTTTTGATTTGCTATTGAACTGTGACTCATTCGTATGAAGTCAGTTTTTGGTGTGATTAGATTGGAATTGGTTAAAGCAAGGAAATCCATAGTGGCAGTTCTTCTGTGATTGTTAAGACTCATAGGAATATTTGAACCGAAATACTTCAGACAAATAAAATCCTTATTTATTATAAAACTACAGTAATTTACAGCAGTGAGGTAGATCTACTTCATAATACAGGTACCCCTCACATCTCACAAGTCATGTGTTCCTGAAAATCTTGTCATAATGTGGAAATCTGTTATAGGAAGCATATTTTCATGGCTTTGGCCAGAGTGTTGAGCTCAAGCCATATGATTGCTGGTTCAATTCTTGGACCAAGCATCACATTGTGACCTTGGGCAAGGTACTTCATTTTACATTGCCCCAGTTTACTCTGCCCAAAATGTATACCAGTCATGTACTGGATGTTTTACATTCTTATCTCATTTTGTATTATTTATATATATATATATCCATAATTAAAAGATAAGCTCATTAAAATTAATGAATTTTATCAGTGGCTAGCATATAAAAAAAACAATTTTTTAGGTAAAATTCATATATAGAGATATAGAATTGTATAGAATACAATTATAATCAAGATATGTATATGCATGAATGTATGCACGTATGCATGCATGTATGTATGTATGTATAGGCGCCGGAGTGGCTGTGTGGTAAGTAGCTTGCTTACCAACCACATGGTTCCGGGTTCATTCCCATACTATAGCCTCGGGCCGACCAGAGCCTTGTGAGTGGATTTGGTAGACGGAAACTGAAAGAAGCCCGTCGTGTATATGCATATATATGCATATGTATGTATGTTTGTATGTACACTAAAATTTAAGTGACTTCACTTCAGACATTGACCAGCTCTGATAGCTACATGCAAAATAATTGACCCTTCAGATGGTAGTTGTCCAACACATCCAACGAAATTAGATTTTTCTGGCTCCTTATAGGGATCATACATCTATGCTTGTATGTATTAGTGTGAGCATATAGATACACACATATGCATACACACGTACTCCCTCCCTCCCTCCCTCTCTCTCTCTCTTTCCCTTCCCCTGTCCCCCTCCCCCTCTCCCTCTAGACTTTAGAATTTAGTAGTTGGAAAGAAATGCTTTTCTTGGCAATCTGTTAAAAACGATGACTATAGATATGTTTGTGTTTAAGAGAAAAGAGGAGATAGCGAAAATTAGGAAATGTTATCATAGAGAAAGTAATGTGTTGAGTAATTCCAATATAGCCATGTTGTAACTACAGGATTTCTGGTTGGTGGAACACAGGTGGTAAGCATCTTGGCACAACCTTCATTAATGTCAGCAAAACATACACAAAATGGAGATGCTTGTTAGAAGCACAAAGGCTGTTTTCTCAAATGATCTGTAAGAATAGCTGTAGTACCTATTTTGTTTCAATTTTGCCCAGTAATTTTAAAGATGTTTAGGCTATGCTGTATGATCTCCCGGATCTACGAGTTATATCATCATCAGCAATCCAGTTTCGGATTTGTTTGAGAATTCAGAACATTGTTGTAGATATTTTTTTTTGGTTTTCATCCTTTTTTGTTATTTGATTCTAATTTGTTGTAGCTGTTGTTTCATGCATTGTAAAGAATTGATAAAGGATGGATGAAAAAATAATAAATAAATGATGAAATAAAATTGAATTTTTGCATATGTTGAATCAATATAAAAATTGTTTGGTGAATATTAACAAAAAAGGAATTTTTTTTTTCAAAATAGTTGTAATATAGATTTATTTTTATTATTATTATTATTATTATTATTATTATTATTATTATTATTATTATTATTATTATTATCATTATTATTACTATTGTTTAAATTCTTTTTGTTTTTGTTTTGTGTGTGTACATCTTCGATCATTATTGGTGGCTTAAAATGGTTGACTTTTGCCTGGAATGGTGCCATAAGACAAGTTGAACCAGAAGTGTGACACAGTAGGCCTTTCATCATCATCATCATCATCATCATCATCATCATCATCATCATCATCATCATCATCATCATCATCATCATCATCATCATTATCATTACGATTACTATTATGAAACATTATATCTATCACAAAATAATTTTATGCGTATTTCCAACGATTCTATTGGTAGATAATGTTTGGGTATGTTTTTGTTTTTCCTTGTTTCTTGTCAGTTGTCTTTCTTTTGTTCTTAGTGATGATTTAAACAAAAGAAAAATGATGAAACAGAATAATGCATTTTAGATGAAGAGATGGATAAAATCGTAAACAGCCCAAAACACCATTATGAAGAGTAATCATCACAGAAATGTGTGGTACATTCTATGGTGAAACTACAGAATGCTAAGACTGAATGAGTCTCAAAGTGGTTAAGGTCACGAAGCCACCACACATACATTTAACATCCTTGATATTAAACTCAGCACGGTAGACTTCAACTTGAAATTAAAGCCTCGTATTTTCTTCATCATGTAGATCATAGGTTCTCAAAGTGAGTGCTACCACCCCACGGTGGGCGTTGAGAGCGTCCAGGTGGGCGCTGACGTCTATGTGTGTGTGTGTGTTTGTCTTTCTGTCTGTATTTGTCACCCCACTGACAAATACATACACTGACTGGACAGTTAGTGTTGGTGTGTTTACATCCCTGTAACTTTATGGTTTGACGAAGTAGAGTGATGGAGTGAGTGCCAGGTATTTCTAGGATTTGGTACACTTCTTGTCAGCAACCCTCACTTGCTTCCAAGCGTGGTAATACATCCACTTGATCAGACATGTTTTTGTAGAAGATTGGAAATGAATGACTCCATTTGTATGACAGTAATTCTCATTCTACAACAAGCGAATGATGTCAAGACATTGAAGCACAAACAGACACCCACATAGACATGCTTCCTTTCTGTTTCCATCTACCAAGTCCATTCACAAGGCATTAAGTCAGCCTGGGGCGTTAGTGAAAGACACTTGCTCAAGTGATACATAGTGGGATTGAAACTGATACCATATAGTTAGGAAGAGGATTTCTTAACCAGACAGCCATACTAATGTCTATGTTATGTCTGTATGTGTATTATATATGTGTGTGGGTGTGTGTGTATGGGCTTCATGGAGGCAATGACAAATGACCAAGACCTTTGGCAATATGCCATGTTTGAGTTCAAATTCAGCTAAGGTCAACTTTGCCTTTCATCCTTTTGGGGTCGATAAATTAAGTACCAGTTGCATACTGGGTTGATCTAATTAACTGGTCTCCTCCCCAAAAATTTCAGGCCTTGTGCCTAGAGTGGAAAAGAATATGCCACGCTTCACAAGAAGACCCATCAAACCAAGAGAAATCATAGTCATGGCACCCAGTTACGCATCTGGCACCTATGCTGGTGGCACATAAAGGCAGCCATTACACTCTCGGAGTGGGTGGCGTTAGAAAGGGCATTCATGTGTAGAAACCATGCTAAATGCGACTGGAGTATGGTGCAGCCCCCTCAGCTTACAAACGCTGATCAAACCATCCAATTCATGCCAACATAGACAATGGACATTAAATGGTGATGATGATGATATATATATGAATATATATACATATATGTACATATATACATACATGTATATATATATATATATATATATATATATATATATATATATATATATATATATTTATACATATCTATATATATATATATATATAAGTATATATATATATGTGTGTGTGTGTGTGTGTGTGTATAAGTATGTATACGTGTGTGTGAGTGTGTGTGTCTGTCTATGTATGTGTGTGTATATATATATATCAAACAGTCATAAATAAAACTGCTATTTAGATCTACCAAATATCTTGAAATTTGTGCATTTACTAGGGTTGTTGTAAAAAAGAAAAAAAAATTGATTAGAAATAAAAAAAAAATATTTGTCTCTGAATATTGATCTTGCTTCTTTGCCATAAAGATAGAATGGTCGTTTTTGGATTTTTAAAGGGATTCTATAAATAGATATATATTTCCAAAACCAATAAAAACCATGATGACTACAGCAACCACAACAACAACAACAACAACATCATCAGTGATGATAACAATAACAATAACAATAATTTGAATGTGTTTAAGAAAGGTCCCTTGAAGTTTATTCGTTGAAATATCTAAAAAAAAAAAAAAAAAAAAAAAGAATTTATTGTGTGCAGAGGATGGTGCTTAACCAAAGCGACTACCAATGATGCTTTCATCATTATCACTAACTTTCTTTCATTCATCATCATCATCACCATCATCATCATCACCATCATCATCATCATCATCATCATCATCATCATCATCATCATCATCATCATCATCACCATCGTCATCATTTGAAGGAAGGACAAATATTTTATGAATAAACTCGCTGTTTTGTTTGATGTGCGATTTCAATTACGAATTGAATTTGGTATTTTGGGTTTTTTGGGTTTTTTTGGGTTTTTTTGTTGTGAGATTGGAATGCAAAGAGTAAATATAATCAATCTCACTGCCAGCCCTGCCGCTTTCGACATTTCCCAAAAAATTTGATGTCAAAATCTTAGGCATCTTGTGAAATAATCTTCAATATTATTTTGTTAAATATTGACATCTAGCCTGATCAAAAAAGATAATGCTTCATTAGAACATAACTGCTGCTGCTGCTACTACTACTACTACCACTACTACTGCTACTAATACTAATATTAATACTACTGCTACTGCTGCTGTTACCACCACCATCCACCACCACCACCACCACTACTACTACTACTACTACTACTACTACTACTACTACTATACATGCATGACTGTATTTGTGTTTCTCTCTTTCTCTTTCTCTCTCTCCCCCTCTCTCTCTCTTTGTCTCTCTCCCCCTCTCTCTCTTCCTTCCTCTCTCTCTCTCTCTCTCTCTCTCTCTCACTCTTTCAAGTAACATTTCTAGACAACCAGTGTTTGTTTGTATACATCCCCATAACCTAGAAGTTTATCGAAAATGGAAGCTTACAGAATAAGCATCAGATATTACAAATGAAATGCTGGAGTGCGTGTGGGAGGCACAGGTCACTTTGATAATCTCAATCAATGTTTCTCAATCAATTTTTTACCTACTAACCCCATTGATTCCTATCTTATTCAACCGGTCCCTCATAACTGTTCAATGTATAAAAAATTCTATTATTATATTTCTAAAATTAAATATTAAGAATTGCAAAAAAAAAAATTTAAATACTTTGTGTATTGTAGAAATTTAACCAATTTACAGGGCATACATTTTAACAACAAAATCTTATAAGGGCCACTAAGGGTCATATGAACACTGATTGAGAACCATAGAGCTAAGCCCTTCAACTGTGGTCCTAGGATGGCTGCTATCCAATGACTCATAACAGACAATGAAGAATATTCCAGCGACCTCCTCCCCAACTACACACACTCCCTCCCATACACTTTCTCTCCAGCATCAATGAAGGTCAAGGTTGAGCTTTTCAGTACTTGGCATATAGTGGAAGGGCAAATAACATTTACTTTTTAGAAGCATGCGCTTTACCAGTTCTTTTGGGTTTTCTTTTTTTTTTTTTGCCACCATGCCTCCCCACCTGTTACATTTTTTTGGCAATATATAAAACTGAAGCAAAAAAATTGATTTAAAAAAAAATCATTTTTGTTTCTTTCAAATTTTCTTTCCTCAATTACTAATATTAGATAAACCGGCCAATAGATATTATCATTATTATCATCATCATCATCATCATCATTACTATCATTATCATCATCATCATCGTCATCGTAGTCGTCATCGTTATTATTATTATTATTATTTTTTTTTTTTTTTCAGCAATGCTCTATATGGTATTCCATAATTGTTTTGCTTTGGCTCATCTCATTAAAAAAGATAAAAAGAAAATACAATAGAAATTCAGAAGAAGATAGACATAGCTATCTTAGTTTGTATTTTACATACAATTCTGTCTGTCTCTCTCTCTCTCTCTCTCTCTCTCTCTCACTCTGCCTCTCTTTCTCACTCTGTCTCTCTTTCTTCAATGTGTGTATGTATGTATTCTATCTATCTCTTCGTTTGTCTATCTGTCTACCTATCTATCTACATATGTGTATATGTTTATGTGTATATACATATATATATATACATACATATGTATATATATATATATATATATATATATTGTATATTATATATATATATAGGACATATATACACACATATGTATGTACATGTATATACACAGGTGTGTGTATGCATATCTATGTCTATATATATCTATATCTATACATATATACATACACATATATATTTTTCACTCTCTCTCTCTCTCTCTATATATATATATATATATATATATATATATATATGGCTCATTGTTTTTATTGAATGTTTTACACTTCAATCTGTAACAATACCTTGTAGTTGGTTTGTGGAGTGGTTATCTCTCAAAATATCCCCTCCTAATAAACTGAAGACCTGGGGTCAAAAGTTATGCTTATCTTTTTAGATTTTGCAGAAGTTTTTATTGCTTCAGTATTGTAATGTTATGCATAAACATTCTGTTCAGAACACTCCTACTTCTTATCCACCTCATCATCACCATCATCATCATCATCATCATCATCATCATCATCTATACACATGCACATACACACATAAACACTCAATCACATAAGCATAGTATACCCACACACACCTGCACACATACACACAACTAGTGTCAATGCAAAAACAAACAGGAACAATATGTGCACATATGCACACACAGACACACATGTGTATATATATGTATATATATATATATATATATATGTGTGTGTATATATACACATATATGTGATGGTGGTGGGGCGTGTGTGTATGTGTTTGAATGAGTGTGTGTGTATTGCATGTGTTTCTCCTTGTGTGTTAGCATTGATACCAGTTTTGCAATGGTGATGATGTTGTTAACATCTCCCACTAGCAAAATATCCAACTGAAGTTCCGCATGGAAAGATATGGAATAAAGTGCCTTACTTGGAAAAAAAGAAAATGGCAAAAAAAATTACAAAAAAAGAAAAAAAAGCATATTAGGGTTGGCTTCCAGTAGGGTGTCAGGCCACCGATTAGTGCCCCCCCCCCCCCCAGAGGAATGATGATGATGATGATGATGATGATGATGATGATGGTGGTGGTGATGTTGGGGTGGGTGATGAAGGTGGTGGTGGTGGTGTTGGTGATGATGATGATGATGATGATGACGATGATGATGATGGCAGTGATGTTGAAGATGAT
>NC_142939.1:11480135-11487635 GCF_046866305.1 Octopus bimaculoides | reverse complement strand
GCTAATTGAAACAGACCATCCCTCACCTGGATATGTCTCTGAAAACAATAACTCTCTGCTCGAATCGGCTGTGGTGCCCAAGAGCTGACTGTGTATCTCTTGAAGGTGGTGCAATTAAATTAGACATAACCTGGGCCAACTTCAGCTGAAAATTATCTAAGTAATCTAAGTAACCTATATATATATATATATATATATATATATATATATATATATATTGCAGATTAAAGAAGTATATATCTTTGTTTAATTTAGTAGTGTTAATTTATTGAAGCACAACAAAAACCATTAGTCATAATAGAACTCTATATCTAAAGTAGATTGAAATTTATTGCTAACATTGATTTCACCAGGATATCAGATTTTGCCCTTAATGGCTTATTCAGCCAGTAAGGTTCAACTCAAATAATGTGTGTATATATATATATATATATATATATAAACAAAAAGTAAATGAGTATATGCATATATACGTACAGGTATGTGCATACCAACATCCACCTGTATGTATAGGTGCATATCTGGGTACAGGACATTGCAAACAAACGTAGACGAGAACACACGAGCCACATAGAGAACATTCTCCTTCATCAGCCACCCACGTTTTAACACCGGCGTTTTGACGAGCTTCGGGCAGGACGCATCGCTAAAACGGCTAGTCCCATGGATCGCAGATTAAATTTGTATATGCAAATTAAATCTAGCCATGGAGGAATGTAGTGGCGGACAAAAAACAAGACAGGAAAACAAACAGAAAAGGCTTTACGGCCAGACGAGAAAAATTATGTGTGTATGAACGCGATGAGGCACGGACCCGAGAGGGACAAAGTGGTGCGTGCGTTGCTTGGCGAACGCCAAGGAAGGAAAGTATTATTGACCGGAAGCATGTGACCATGCCGGTGTAAAGGGAAGAGAGAGAGTGGTAGAGGGAGAAACAGAGGGAGGAAGTAGAAGAATAGGTGAGCAACGAGAGGAAAAGAGAAAGAGAGGAAATACGAGGGGGAAAAAAAAAGATACGTAGTAGTAACAGAGGAAGAACGAGAGGGGTAAAGCGAGATACGTAGTAGTACAGAGGAAGAACGAGGGGGGGGAGAAGGAAACAGAAAGAGATAGAGTAGCGTCGGAGGATATGAGTTACGAATATATATATACATATACACATATACATGTATGTGCGTGAGTGTATGTATGTGATCAAACAGACTTCAAAGAGACTGGTGTTGGCCTGTGTTTGCAAGACATCTATTTATATAGTAAAATTGATAAAAAGAGTCCACTGAACTTGCCATGGGGAGTGGAAAAATCCAATGTTTCGCTCTGGGCCCTTCTTCAGAGAAAATTAGAAAAGAGAAATTAATAAGTGTGTGTATGTATAGGTTAATATATATATATATATATATATATATATATATATATATATATATATGTATATATATATAAATAAGCATGTGTGTGTGTATCTATCTATCTATCTATCTATCTATCTATTTATCTATTTATCTATCTATTTATCTATCTAACTATCTGTTTATCTTTATCGTTACATATATATATGTATATATGCTAGTGTAGATTCACATGAGGGGCAAAATGTATTAATAGCAAAGAGAAATGTATTTTCACTTCAAGTTTATATTTGGATATTGATTCAACCCAGTCTTATATTAAGTCTGGCAGCACTGTTAAAGGGCCGAGTAACACTTTATTTGGCATTTAAGTGTTGAGTATAAATTGACTCTCCTGAATCATAAATTTACCCAAGAGATTATTTATATCTACTGCTATCAATGTATTATCCAACTGTCTAAAAGTATCTAATTGCTCCGGACTATCTTTGTCAGTAAGTAACCTTTCCTTGTTCGAGTGTATACCCTATTATTATTATTATTATTATTATTATCATTAATATTATTTTTATTATTATTGTTGTTGTTGTTGTTGCTGTTCATTGCCTACTTTCATTCTGTTTCTTTGGAGTCATGTTTGTAATTAACTTGGCTGAGAAAAATGTTGAGAAAGATATTACTGAACAAATACCAATCCCATTGTTATCACTCTCAAAACAATAGATCATTTTCTGATAGCATTGGACAATGGCATGAGTGTTGCTGCTGGAAGTGACAGGAGGAGGGGAAATATTTATGCAGCCTTTGCTATACATTTGAAAAGTACCACAAACACACACACATATATATGGAATTAAAATTACTACATATATATCTATATCTTTATCTATATATTTATATATATATATATATATATATATATATATATATATATATATATATATACATATGTATATATATATGGGAGAATTTACGCAAAAAACAACAGACGAAGACAGGTGGTGTAAACAACAAATGGATGTATTAGTTTAACGCTCGGGAATAGAGAAAGTCTTTGACGTTTCGAGCTTCGCTCTTCAACTGAAAGGAACGCAGAAAGAAATAAGGAGAGCAACAAGGAGAAAAAAATATAAATGTAGTGGTCAGCAATCTATCATGGCGAATATATATATATATATATATATATGTATATATATATATATATATATATATATATATATATATATATATATATATGTATATATATATATATATATATATATATATATATATATATATATATGTTAGTATATATATATATGTGCACGTATATATATATATATATATATGTGCATGTATATATATTTATACATACACATACATATTTATATATATATATAAATATATATATGTGCGTATGTATGTATGTATGAATGTATGTATGTATATACATATATATATATATATATGTATATATAATATAGTCCCAATGCATGGCACCCTGGGCAAACATCCTTTGTTATAGCGTTGGGCTGATCAATGCCTTGTGAGTGGATTTTGTAGATGGAAACTGAAAGAAGCCCATGGTACATATTTACTTGTGTATCATTGTGTCTGTGTTTGTTCTCCACCCCATGAGTTGACAACCAATGTCGGTGTGTTTACATCCCCATAACTTAGCAGTTCAGGCTAAGGGACTGATAGAATAAGTACTAGGCTTACAAAGAATAAGTCCAGAGGTCGATTTGCTCGTCTAAAGGTGGTGCTCCAGCATGGCCGCAGTCAAATGACTGAAACAAGTAAAAGAGTAAAAGAGTATATGTACATGCATGAATATCTAAGTGTCACTCTCTTTTGACATGTGCAAACGGTTTGTAAATAAAGGTCACCATTTAGGCGCAGGAGTGGCTGTGTGGTAAGTAGCTTGCTTACCAACCACATGGTTCCGGGTTCAGTCCCACTGTGTGGCATCTTGGGCAAGTGTCTTCTACTATAGCCTCGGGCTGACCAAGGCCTTGTGAGTGGATTTGGTAGACGGAAACTGAAAGAAGCCTGTTGTATATATATGTATATATATATATATATATATATATATATATATGCATGTGTGTGTATCTGTGTTTGTCCCCCCAACATTGCTTGACAACCGATGCTGGTGTGTTTAGGTCCCCGTAACTTAGCGGTTCGGCAAAAGAGACTGATAGAATAAGTACTAAGCTTACAAAGAATAAGTCCTGGGGTCGATTTGATTCGACTAAAAGGCGGTGCTCCAGCATGGCCGCAGTCAAATGACTGAAACAAGTAAAAGTTAAAGAGAGTAAAGATTCATAGACAAATGGTATTATTCAATTGCAACTCTTTGGATAAACTAATGAAAGTATGACCTTGTGAAGAAACCGGTGAGGGTTAGTGACGGAAGAACATCCAACTGTAGAAAAATCTGCCTCAACATAATTTTGTCTGACCCATGCAAGGCGGGGAAAATTTGATATCAAAACGATGAAGATAATGATGATGACGACAATTATGATGATGATGATGATGATAACGATGACGATATCTTTGATGGCTGCTATAGGTTTATTTGGCTTCCAAAGAGTTATTTCAAATTTTAGCCCCTAGATAATTGTTCTAAACATTAAAATGCCCAGTAACTATAACAACTGTTAAACTGCTACAAAACTATCAATAACATTTCCAATGATACACAAGCACTCTTTCTCTCTCTCTTTCTCTCTCTCATTCCCTCCCCCTTTCTCTCTCTCTCTCTCTCTCTCTCTCCATACTCACACCCTACCACACACATACATGTAACGGTAAGTTTTGCCTTGACTTGTCAAAGCCAGGCTGAAGGTGAATATATAAATCACAGTTATAGAAAAGATCAGTACAAAGCAGATATATTAAGTTAACATTATTATTATTATTATTATTATTGTTGTTGTTGTTATTATAACATCAACAATAATAGGACAAGTATATAAAATCCATTGGATACAATGGGAAATTTTCAAACAAAATTTAAGCATTCACACCACTTAAACATTGTTGATTTTCTTCACAGAGAAACCAGAAGCATTGTTGTTGCTTCAAGAGTAACGGTATTCATTTATAAGTGATGACTCTCAGTTCAGTAGGAAGTATGGTGGTGGTGGTGGTGGTTGTTGTTGTTGTTGTTGTTGTTGTTGTTGTTGTTGTTGTTGTTGTTGTTGTTGTTGTTGTTGTTGTTGTTGTTGTTGTTGTTGTTGTTGTTGTTGTTGTTGTTGTTGTTGTTGTTGTTGTTGTTGTTGTTGTTGTTGTTGTTGTTGTTGTTGTTGTTGTTGTTGTTGTTGTTGTTGTTGTTGTTGTTGTTGTTGTTCTTCTTCTTCTTCTTCTTCTTCTTCTTCTTCTTCTTCTTCTTCTTCTTCTTCTTCTTCTTCTTCTTCTTCTTCTTCTTCTTCTTCTTCTTCTTCTTCTTCTTCTTCTTCTTCTTCTTCTTCTTCTTCTTCTTCTTCTTCTTCTTCTTCTTCTTCTTATTATTATTATTATTATCATCATTATCACCACCGCCGCCGCCGCCACCACCACCGCCGCCGCCGCCACCACCACACTCGTCGTTCTCATTATTGTTATTATTATTATTATTTTGTCACATTTTGAGTTCAAATTCTGCCGAGGTCAGTTTTACTTTTCATCCTTTCAGGGTCGATAAGATAAGTACCAGTTGGACACTGGGGTCGATGTATTCGACTTACCCCTACTCCTCGAAGTGCTGGCTTGTGCCAAAATTTAAAACCCATTATTATAATAAGAATAATAATAATAATAATAATAATAATTATCATTATTATTTCTTCAGTTGTTATTATGGTTATTATCTGCAGTTACCAATAATGATAAAGACATTTCATTGTCATCATTGTCATCACTATTCCTAGAATTCTTCATTTGAACTGATACACAACAATAACTGATATAATATAGGAGGGTGAGTGGGAGAGAGTGAGAGAGAGAGTGTGTGTTAGAGAGAGAGAGTGAGAGAGTGGGAGCAAGTGAGAGTCAGAAGGAGTGAGAGAATGAGAGTGAGACTATAACACTTTTTTTAATGTTTATTTATTACGTTATTTTACTGTTTATTTTTTGTTCTTTTGTGCCTCTTTACCACATTAATCCTGACAGTTGTACTTAAAGGGACAGGTCCTAGAACTGGTGCAAATGACGATAGCCCACGCAAATCACCTTTCTATCCTTCTTAATTCTACATTATATTGTTAATAGAAACGTCTTTCATGACAAAAACGTTACCATTGCCTTCTTGTCTAAACCAAAATTCCATCTCCAAAGTGAATAATTGTTTGTTTTTTGTATTTTCTTTTCTTTTGCTAATGCCCACCATTGCTACAAAACACTAATGGATGCTTGACTGCAGAAGATAATAATTGTGAAAATTTGTAGAATACCATTACTGGCATGTATGAAAAGAAACATGCACAGAAACCTGTCTATGATATACTGACAGTAATTGTAGAAATCAAAGGCTACAGTAATTGTTAACATCAATGAATAAACTGACCAGTAACCGTTTTAATTTCTCTATAAATTTGGCCTTCGCATATATTCAATTATTTTGATATTAGCAGTAAAATATTGGCATTGAAGTCTTGTATTTTCTTTTGATAATAGAGATATGTTTAGACAAGCCTCAAGGCTAAATTTTGCTGTGGAAGATTGTAATCAGCAGAATCAAAACCATTATATTACTGGTATATATTTTATTGAAGTGAAAAGGATGACAGGTAAAGACGAAAATAACAGGAACTGGCAGAGACATTTTTGCAGAGTTATATGTTCTGGGGAAAACCGGTGCATTGGGGATTTATACTATGTATTTACTGACGGCAAGCCACAGTGTGAACGGATTAGAATTGGGTCCCTAGGCCTGTATGTCCCCTCCAGGCAACCTAACTCTTGTACCCATGCCTCAAGATGACACTGAAAAGGGGAGGAATGAATATATTGTGTTTGAAGAATGGCATATTTCTAGATGTCATTTAGCTTATTTAAAACACTTATTAAAGTTCACCTGGATATGCTCTTAGGTTTTTATGCATCCATTTATTTACATACAAGCAATCATATGTGTTTATTTTCTCTCGCAAACAAAGACATATTTACTGACTCAGATACCTGCCCTATCACAGATGTTCACTTGCCTCCAAATGTTCATACGCACACACACACACATTTACCCATCACAAAAATAGTTAATACACATTGTTACATCCTGACTCACACTACCATGCATTGACTCACATCACTCATGGATACTGAGTCATACCAGCACGTAACAACAAACTCACATCATGACATGGATATTGACTCACACCAGATAATAATAGGCACTGACTCCCATCAACATGCACTGACTCACATCACATGCACTAACGCATATATATATGCACACAGAGCTTAGAGTCCTGACTAAAAGAAACACCTATAAAAAATACAGACTAAATAGACATAACCTCTCTCCATTTGTCTCCATTGCTACAACCAACAATGCTAACATCACTACGACAACCTCCACCACCACCACCAACAACAACAAACAACAACAATATAACAACAATAACAACAACAATCATGACGACAATGAAACTTAAAGAGGACAAATTGAAAAGGAAACTAAAGAAAAAGTGAAAGAAACTTTGATTTAGCTTTTATAAAGAAATACAGGATTTTTTTTAAGCATACATCTGCTTACAGGACTTCAAAAAAAATCTAATATCATATTTGAATGTCAACCTAAAAACTTAGCTAAAATAACAATGGTCTATTCAATGCTGTGTTTATGGAAACAATTAATAGGCCTCTGCCAAAAGTTATTCTTAAAGGCAGAGTGAGTTTCTCTCTCACCCTATTATTTGAAAGCCATATTGGCAGTGCTTTTTCCCATTTATAATTCTTCCACTATGCTGACCTGCAGACAATACTTTATTCTCTCTTCTATGACATTCCCAAATTAGATCTATAAACTTTGGATTAATTTTCTTTTCATACATGTCTATCGTTCTATAGCATAGTATGTTTGTGTATGTATGAGTGTGTGTGTGTGTGTATATATACATGTATATACATACATTGATACATATATACATCCCTATATGTTTGCATGTATAAATACTAATTTGCATGG
>NC_142939.1:11470135-11475135 GCF_046866305.1 Octopus bimaculoides | reverse complement strand
TGGATTATAACAGATAAGCTCAAATGATATTTCCATCATAATAAATAAATAAATGAAATCCATAATTAAAAATAAAATAAAATGATACAAAATAAAATATGTTTCTAGAATAATAATGTTTATTTTATTTCATTTTTTTTTATCATTTATTTATTCATGGCTTTTTTTTGCACCCATAAATATTGCGGATGTGCTTAAAATCCTCTAGTTTATCATATCCGTTTTCCATCATATTTGGTGACCAGCAGAGAGATTTTTGTCTCAAAAAGACAAAAAAGAATATAAAGTTCGGTTTCCTGTGATGTTGTTGGCCATCAATTAACGAGGATTTATTCTTCGATCTTTCTCAGTTACCATTTTAGTGAGTTAATCAGACACCAACAACATTCTGCTGTATTTGTCTATACTGATTAATTACCAATAACCACACACACACACACACAGAAACACACAGAAACACATGCACAAATACACACATACAAATACACACACAGACGCACACAAAAACACACACATACACACACAAATGCATACACACACAAACACATACACAAATACACACATACGAACACACACGCACACACTCTCCTACACATATATGTGTGTATGTGTGCATATATATATATACATACAAACATGCATACATGCATAAATACATACATATGTATGTGTATATGTGTATGTATATATATATATATATATATGTGTGTGTGTGTGTGTGTGTATGTATGTATATATATATATATATATATATATAATACACGCTTACATACATGCATACATATATAAATACATGTATATATATGTGTGTGTGTGTGTGTGTGTATACATTTGTATATGTATATATATCTATATCTATCTATCTATATGTATATATATATATAGAGAGAGAGAGAAAGATAGATACATACATGCATACATATATACATATACATGTGTGTGTGTGTGTGTTGTGTGCGCGTATGTGTGCGTGGTACATATGCATATGAATCTGATATGCTGAATATTTAAATAAGCTTGGAAATGACTAGATGTATTAGTGATAACTATTGTAATGGAGCTGAAATTCATAATTAATGGTGAAATCGTTGTAGCTGTTTAGCCTCCTTCAAGTTCAACAATATGTACATGTGTGTGTGTGTATGTATATAACATACACATACATACATACATAAACACACATACATACATACATACATAAACACACATACCCATGCAGACCTACATACACACATACATATTACCGTACACAAAAACAGAAGGGCATCCAGCCATAGAAAACCTGCATCAACAAAATTCCATTTGGCCCTTGTTAACAGGGGAAAAATGGTTGTGAAAATGATGATGATGATGATGGTGATGGTGATGGTGATGATGATGATGATGATGATGATGAGGAGGAGGAGGTGGAGGACGACGATCATACATATGTATACATGTATGATGGAATTTGTATAGTTTCTTGATACTTTGATTCTGCTCAAAGAAATGGTCAGCCTCAGGCTATAGTACTAAACCCTTGCTCAAGGCAGCACACAGTGGAACTGAAAACAGAACTGAATGGTTTCTGAAGCAGCTGTTTTCTTCAATGCAGCCACACTATCTGCAACTATGTTCTAGTAGCAAATCATTGTTGACAGTCAAATAAATATCTGTCTCTATAGCTGATGTTAGTACAAACTAATGAAACACCTATATCTGTCTAGCAATCTCTTTCTGAAACCCCATTATTTTCTGGCTTTTTCTCGTTACTTTATAGCTGTGTGTTTAATTGAGAAACTGGTTTGTTTTACTCTATGATTTTCTCTGTAATTATCTGTCTGTCTGTCTATCTATCTATTTATCTATCTATCTATCTATCTATCTGTCTATCTATCTATCTATCTATCTATCTATCTATCTATCTCTTTGTCTATCTATCTATCAATCTATCTATCTCCTCATCTATCTATCTATCTTCGTACCTATGTATCTGTCTATCTATCAATCTATTTGTTTGTATTTCTGGTTCGCCCTCTATGTAACCAGACTATAACCAACCTAACTACTTACCCACACATACATATGAAGACATAAATACTAACACTTGTGTGCGACTCCTGTACTTCTTTTATATAATAAACATCAAGTTTAGTTAAGCCTCTGTCTGTGTTAATATTTCAAAGAAGCTTGTCATACAAGTCTTTTGATGAACTGATATATTTCAGATCAAAATTGCTTTACCATTCTTCACTATTTTCTATAGTATCATGATTTATTTTCCTATCTACATTCATAAGTTGGCTTTTTTTTTTCTCTCCTAAATCCGAATTGCCAGTGTTTAGACATTAAGACTTTGGTTTAGCATCTGAGAAAACTGAACAAGAAAACAAAACAGATGCTTTTTAGAAATTAGCCTTTTATGATAGAAATTACTTTGGAATTAATTTATTTGTATAAGCATAAAAGAAAAAAATAGTTTTGAAACTGCAAAGATTTTGCTATAAACATTCTGTTCCTCTTTTCCATTTTTCTGGAACATCCTGTGAAATATGTGATTTTTAAGGATTATAAAAATACCCCACATCTAACAGGGTAAATTTTGTATATTTGTTCAGTTCAAAGAATACTTAGCTGCAATTTGAATAAATGTTTTGATTTATGAGTTCCTTATCTTCTTTAACACAACCAGCATAACATTTTCAAAGTAAGGATTTTATATGTTTGGAAATGTTAGATAAATATATAAAGACAGACATACTGAAAGAATAAAACCATTTGCAAAAAAAACCTTAGAAATTCTTAAAAGCAGTGTTTAGCACCAATTTCACACTCCTAAGGATAAATTTCTCCTTTTGCATAGAAAACCAGCATACTCCAAGCAACATTTCCAGAATATTTTATATTTATTCTTGACAACTAAATTAACCATCTAAAGTGGTACCCTGCTCCCCAAAATGCTTAGGATACCTGAAGGAAAATTGAAATCACGAATGCTCTCCCTAATGCCAATCCCTTTAAAGAGTGTACTGGGTGCTTTTCTACATTGCAGCACTAGCTGCGACGAAGTCACCAAGTAACTTGCCAGAGAAGACCCTTCAACAGGGTCGATTACATCAACCCCAGTGTTCAAGTGGTACTTATCTTATTGATCCTGAAAGGATGAAAGACAAAATTGACCTCAGAATTGGAACTCTGATTGTAGGAACAGATGAAATGCTGCTAAGCATTTCGCTCACAACATGCTAACACTTCTGCCAGTTCAATAATAGTAATAGTAATAATAATGATAACCACCCAATCTGAAAAAAAAAAGCATCTGAAAACTTTAGAAATGCCCTACAATCTAGGTGTATTGCAAAAACTGGCATTACTTGGAACTGCACGCATATTGCATAAAGTACTGTCAGTCTGAGGTCCTTGTTGTAACTTGACAAACAGTACAAGCCCCTCGGTAGACACAATATCTTCAATCGACAACCTCACGATATTGTATACTGCGTTAAGTCTATAATAATAATAATAATAATAATAATAATAATAATGATGATAATAACAGTAGTAATAATAATAATAATAACAATAATAGTAATAATAATAATAATAATAATAATAATAATAATAATAACTATATTATATACTTACAGATGATACTTTATGAGTAATTATCAAAAGATAATTGAGATAGAGAATCCATAAAGAATTTTGTAAAAAAAAGGAAAAAAAAAAAAAGGGCAGCTGCAGTTACTGTTTTATAATTTTTAAGATAATTAAATATTCATATAAAATTCAGTAATAGAATAAATAAATAATCAGTTCTCAAGAGGACAGCATTTTGACAATGCAGTAATGTTGTCGAAAAAATGTTTAATAGTGCATTGGTACTAAAGTTGCTTACGATTTATTTAATATAACATTTTTTTAATAACAAGATTAAGAAATTGTCGCTGTATGTATGGCTATTTTAAGTATGGAAGTACTGGTGTTAGAAAGGGTGGGCAACTATGGAATCCTTGTGAATATGCCGAAATAAAATGTACGAGCAAGACATTGTTTCGGTCATTTCTTGAAGGGTAATAACTTCAAAGATCTGACTCACTTGGACCACCCATACTAGCATGGAAAGTAGATATAAAATGATGATGAGGAGGAGGAGGAGGAGGAGAAAGATGTTCTAATGATTTGACTGTGGCCATGCTGGGGCACTACCTTGAAGAGGTAGTGCCCCAGCTGAACAAATTGATTCTAGCGATTATTATTATTTTTATTTATTTATTCTGTTTGGTCTCTGTTGCCAAACAGCAAAGTTATGGGGATGTCAACAAAGAAACGACGGTTGTCAAGCAGTGGGGTGCAAACACAGATACAAAGAAACACACACACACAGATATATATACCTACTGGGCTTCCCCCACAGTTTCCATCGATTAAATTCATTCAAAAGGCCGTGGTTAGCCTGAGAAGATCCTTACCCAAAATGCTGTGCAGTGGAACTGAACTCGAAACCTCATGGCTACAAAACAAACTGGGACCCACTTTTGATTCCCACCTCACAAACATTACTCGTTACATATGTTTTCTAACCACCTTCAAGACAAAATGACGGTCACTTCCATGCAGTTATTGTTCTTTATATGTTGTTTGAAGATGGAATCTTCTTGAGTAAACGAATATCTCTGAACGGCTATCTGAGTTTCATTCTTGTATGTGTCACTGTTTAAACTTCTTTCTTTTCATGTCTGGCATCAGTCACTCTTTGTTTTCCTATTCAAATACCTGTTGTCCTCTTTTTTTATTGTTTTTAAGTCTGACAGTTTCACTTCTTTTTTATATTCAGTTTTGAGACATCTCATCCCTTGTGGTGCTATGCACCGTTCATTGCTCTCTGTCGCTAACATGCATACTCGCATATACACTCACACACACACACACACACACACACGCACACACGTCTGTCAGGCTTTATGTCTTTCTGCTCTTTGTCTACTTTTTTCTTTTGCATGGTCACTCTTCAGTTTCCT
>NC_142939.1:11450135-11467635 GCF_046866305.1 Octopus bimaculoides | reverse complement strand
GTGTCTATTAGAATTATTGGCAACAATGCTTCTTTCATCAAAATGGGAAGATTTAAAAATATATCTTTCCAGTTAATTTCCATTGAGCCCTTCCCTTACCTTTCTTGGTTTTTTGTTTTTTTCTTCCCCCCACAAAGTGTTAATTTCATTTTGTTTGATGATTCTACTGTTGTTTCTTTCTTGATAATTAGTTTTCATTTTATTTCTTTCGTTATATATTTAAATTTCTTTCTTTTTTACTTATTAGTATGTTTCTTTTTTTCTTGTTTTCGTTTTTATTGCTTGTTATGCATTGTTGTTAAAATGTGCAATTAGTAATTATGTAAAGCAGAATAAATACGTATGTAACATATATATCTTTTTGTACAAGTACATAAATTTATACATACACACACACATACATTTATATATACATACACATTTATTTATATATATATATATATATATATATATATATATATATATATATATATATGTTACAAATAATTATGATAGTTAGTATCAACACTGAAATTGAACATGAAACTCGGCTTGTGAAGACCTGTCGGGGCAAGCGAAAGTGAAATCGTAATGGCACCTGTGCCCAGCGTCGCCTTCCTGGCACTTGTGCTGGTGGCACGTGTAAAGACATTCGAGTGAGATTGTTGCCAGTACCGCTGGACTGGCTCCTGTGCAGGTGGCACATAAAATACACCATTTTGAGCATCGCCGTTGCCAGTACCGCCTGACTGGCCTTCGTGCCGGTGGCACGTAAAAGCACCCACTACACTCTCAGAGTTGTTGGCATTAGGAAGGGCATCCAGCTGTAGAAACTCTGCCAAATCATATTGGAGCCTGGTGTAGCCATCTGGTTCACCAGTCCTCAGTCAAATCGTCCAACCCATGCTAGCATGGAGATGGGCTTAATTGATTAAATGAACTCCCCCACCCAGTATTAATTAGTATTAATTATTATTTTAAGGCCAATACTTAGTTTGTCTGTTGTTATACTTGCCAAACTTTTAAGTTATAGGGATACAAACAAACACTGGTGTTATATGAAGGCAATATAGATTGAAGAAAGCTCAAGTGCACACAGCTTCTATCAATCATATTTACTAATAAGTCACTTGGAAACCCATGGGTATAATACAAGACACTTGTGCATGATTCCTCACAGCTGGGACGAACCTGAAACTACCTGGTACTAAAGCAGATTTCTTGATCACACAGCCAAGATCTCTACAAAAAATGGAGGTCTCTTTCTACTTTAGTTATTCAATTGTCTACAGTACAAGAAAAATACTTTAACTTGGTTCAATAATCTACTAGTTTTGATCTTCTAATACTGAGTCATCATTCCGTTATAATGTAGAGGCAGATAACTTAATGTTGTTATTGTCAACATAGAGTAGCCCTAATCACTTGCATTGATGTACAGCTAACCATTAAGTTTTGTTACTAATAACTGATGCAAATGCGTTACAGTACAAATTTTATGTTACTTCATGAATTATAAAATCGTTATATACCCACCCCTGTTCATCATAACCAATTTTCTTTTTCCTATTTTGGTTAGTTTATCTCTTCTATATTTATATACACTGTAATAAATAAATGGAACAAAAACTTATTTTCATTAATTCACTTGGTAATCACTACACTAACCCTTTAAAAGAAAAATGGAAGTCTTTGAGAAAAGAAATAATAACTAGGCTTGGAAAATTCTGTTGCATAAAATATATTGGATATAACATGTGCTTCTATTGAACAATCATTATCTTATGCAAACAATGTTGGTCGCTGCCTGAACTGCCTCTCCGTTTCTTGTACTATCTGCCTCTGTTTTGTGAGCTACTTTGTTCTTTTGTTTAGCTGACATACATGCACACATAACTGACTTTATAATATACAATTTAGAAAACCAGTCAAGTCTATGATTCACAAATAAGAGACATAAATAAGGCAAGTGTTGATATATTCAGTTGTCTCAGAATAGCTCGGAGTACAAGAGAAATCCATTCACTTGAATAATTTGTTCAATACCATGACTTAAAACCAAAAGTGGCCTGGTGTGTATATATACAAATTTATCAGCAATTGAGCTACAGACAAGATATACCAACTGCACGAACCAAAAATATCTCCTTTGATGTTTCTGACTCTTTGTTGAAGTTATGTCATTCTGGAGACAAAAATTGATGGAATATTACTTCCTCTTGTCTAAAATACACTTGTGTTACTGACTAAATGTTTTTACTAATCTCTTTGGCACTAAAGCAGATGTGAAATATATTTCCTGCTGTTATAAGTGTTTGTCTACATCAGGTAACATTGTCAGATGATCTGGTACTTATTCCCAAGTTATGGGGGCTGCAGAAAAGCAAAATTAATTAAGAACAATGCACTGAGACACTACAAAACTGTCACTAGGTTTCAACCCAAGACCTATGAGATTGTAATTCTATGAGCAAGAATTAACTCTGCTATTTTATATACAAGACCTATGAGATTGTAATACTATGTGCAAGAATCAACTCTGTTATTTCATATATATCAGCATATTTTTCCATGAATGTTATATGCCACTGAATTACCATCTTGAGGATCAAAATACTTAGCTATGCATACAGTGTTAAGTACCTTAACTAAACTCTTTTGCCTTTAACCCTCCAACGCAGAGTATAGGCCACTTATAATTGAATTCCATGTCGCATAATTTCTCGCTTCTGTACTTATACTCTGCCATGAATGTCCCCCTTTCTCTAGTTCCTTTTGTGTTGATCTACGTCTCGAGTTCTTAGGCCTACCCCTCTTTCTATATCCATCTGGATTCCACTGTAAATTACTTTTCGCTACATTTGGTGTGTCCTTTGTAATTGTGCTACCAATCCACTTCCACTTTTTCTTAAATATTTGCTCTCTAATCGGAACTTGATTTGTTCTTTGCCATAGCTCCATATTGCTTATGTGTTCGGGCCATCTGATTTTAAGTATACTAAACACTAAGCAAAATACTTCTTTTTTTTTTTTTGAGTACTAATTTCAATCTTTCCCTATGATGGATCAATGCTATCGCCATTGCTAATGTCTTTTCTATCAATGACAGAGGTTTATACTACAGCTATGGGTTGTAGTTAGGTTAGAACATGGAGACCATACGAAAAGCAATTTTGTACTTTAACCACACAGTTAAAGTGTCACCTTTGGTGCTGTATAATCATTTTTCTTTCCTGAAAACCTTATTTTTTATATAAATAAATCATATCTTTTATTTTTTTTTTTTCATGTATTTTGTATATTTTTCTCTTTTCTTTCTTAATCCAACATTGTTTAATATTCAAATTATTCCTGTAGATTTTCAAACGTTTGCAACAGTGCTGGGATGCTGCTTATCTGAAAGTGATTCGTTGATAATATATTTAATGTTGTTTTTATAATCTTGCAGCTGGAATGGATAACAAATTTGCTTTTGAAGTTAAAGACAATCCCAACAGACATTATTTGCATAAAGACAAGATAAATGGCCCTCGTCCAGGTCTCCATAATATACGACATCATAGGTTATGGGGTGAGTTCATGAGCACCACTAGATAGAAACAAAACCAATATATGCATAGCACTCTATGACCTGTGTTTGTACTTTCAGGACCACTTCGTTTCTTTGCTTAAACATGATCATTTTTGTATTTTTTTCATAGAATTCTGCAGATGTTATATGAAGCAGTTAAAATTTTTCCCCCTCGCACCTATCTTTTAAATCTTGTAGAGTTGATAATCAGATATAGATTCCATCAGCACAATAGAGAGGCTTTTTTTTCTTTTTTCTTTCTTTTTTTTTGGAATTCTGCCTAGACGTCTTTTACGTTAATTCTTTGAATATATGCTTTGTATTCTTTGTCTATTTTCTGTTGGATACATACTTTGTGCTTTTCTTTTTTCTTTTTTTGTTATTTTCCTGTATTGTTGTCATTCACAATAGAACACACAAACAACACTAAACCCCTCCTCACAAATACAAAATGACAACAACAACAACAGCAACAATAATAATAACAGTAATAATAATGATAATAATTTTATTCTTTACTTGACTGTTTCCTGTTTTGATAGCAATTAAGAGATAAAATAAGTATCGTCTCTTTGATTATCTACCATTAAGCATGTGTGAATAAACTGCATGAAAGTGTGTCTGTGAGAGAGAGAGAGAGAGAGAGAGGGGCTGGGAAGAGAGATGGAAAGAGAGTCTCTATGTATAAAATGATGAAAAAAAAATTACCCTTGCTCCTGTACAACTTTTATAAACAGTTAACTGATTGATCACTTGTGATCAGTACCTATTGATAAATAGATGAAATATCTCTCTGATTCCAAGAGCGAACAGGAGTCAAAGATATTGTAATCTTTCCCAAGGAGTGTTGTTCGTATAGCTAGTAAAACAGATGTGACTAGATATTGAACCAGTGTTGAAGATTTTGTTCTGTGTAAGAGAAGAGAAGTGGGGGCGGATTTATCTGTTGTACGGTAATCTTTACCTAGATGATCAAACAACAGATGTGTTAGTAGTGTGAGTATAAGCTGACAAAGAAACTTAGAGTCAAGTGTGCTTTATTTCAAAATCTATAAATAGTTAAATTACTTGAAATGTTTTAAAATCAAACCTCCCAATCACGTCATGTTGTTTTACACTATTGCCATGCTTGAAGGTCATTGGCTGAACCAAGATTTACAACCACATGACACATTGTAGAATTTCAATACTACATTATCAGACAGTAAATCTGAATGGTGTAATAACATTGAGATTAAAATAGCACAGTGCAAGATTACTTGGTTCTTGTAACTTTCTTAGCACCTAAGCATCCATATAAACTTCTGAATGTAACTTATTATGGTGACACTCTTTCTAAAACCACTAATGGTGTCACCATCATCATTGTTTTACATTAGTCTTCCATGGTGGCATGGGTTGGGCGGTTTAACAGGAGTTGGCACGCCAGAGGACTGCACCAAGTTCCATTGTCTGTTTTGGCATGGCTTTTACTGCTGGACGCCCTTCCTAACACCAACCATATTACTGAGTGGGATCATTACAAAGTATTTCTTAAAGTTTCAGTGAGAAAGTGTTTCTGTGAATGATGTTTGTCTATGTGTGTGTGTGAGTAGGTGCATGTAGGTGTGTGTATAAAACATTCCTGATGTAATGATGGCCTTCTTCTGTAGAGTAGAACATGGAGAGAGTTAAATTCAGTAAAATTCATTCTAGTGTATTACTGGTTCTCAGTTTATGAACACTTTAAAGATAAAACCAAACCCACAGTGAATTCAACTGTGAATATAGAATGACATGGCTAAATGAAGGAAGCTGGTGTGATGGCAATTCTGCAAATTAACCAAACGAATATTACAACATAAATGATTATAGATTCCTAAAGAACGATTCTGCAAATTAGACTTGACTGTTTATATTTATTCAATATTAATTAAGCTGTCTTTAAATTGACTTTACAAAGCCAAGCTAAGAGCTGTTTCTAAATATATTGTTATTCGGTACAGACATGAATGAGTAATTAAGAAATTGCCTCCCCAAATCGATGGTTTCAAGTTCAGTCCCACTGTGTGACATTTTGAGAAAGTCTTCTGCTTAGGCTCTGAGTTAACCAAAGCCTTGTAAACGGATTTGTGTGTGTGTGTATGTTTGTATAAATGTGTGTGTGTGTGTGTGTGTGTATATATATCATCATCATCATCATCATCATCGTTTAACGTCCGCTTTCCATGCTAGCATGGGTTGGACGATTTGACTGAGGACTGGTGAAACCGGATGGCAACACCAGGCTCCAGTCTGATTTGGCAGAGTTTCTACAGCTGGATGCCCTTCCTAACGCCAACCACTCAGAGAGTGTAGTGGGTGCTTTTACGTGTCACCCGCACGAAAACGGCCACGCTCGAAATGGTGTCTTTTATGTGCCACCCGCACAAGCCAGTCTAGGGGCACTGGCAACGATCTCGCTCGAAAATCCTACAGGAGCCAGTCAGGCGGTACTGGCAACGGCCACGCTCAAAATGGTGCATCTCATGTGCCACCCGCACAAGAACCAGTCCAGGGGCACTGGCAACGATCTTACTTGGCTTGCCGGGTCTTCTCACGCACAGCCCATTTCCAAAGGTCTCGGTCCGTAGTCATCGCCTCGGTGAGGCCCAAGATCAAATTCCTTCCTACCAACAAACCTCAAAAAAAAAAAAAAAAAAAAAAGAGATGGTACAAATGATGGATACCAATACAGTTTAGCTACAATACAAAGGTGTACCCAAAGGTAACTGGAAATATTCTCTGTGGGATAAACCTGTTGTAGTTCAGGCTTCTGCCACTAGAAGCCACTTAATGTGACTCTTAGGCATCAGTCTATTGACCAGCGTTATTGGGTGAAGTCATACTGCCACATGGCACGTTCATGCCTTACAGTGCTCCTCGTGTTTGTCAATTTTTGCAATTGCTGAAACAAAGGAACACCGTGCATCCATGAAATTCTGTTTTCTGCTGCAGAAAACAATGGGCTTCGAACAGCTTACAAGGACACTGCCATGAGCAAAACAGAGGTTTACAAATGATTTCCATGCTTTGGGAATGGTAATTTGTTGCTTGAAAACCAACCTTGTTCAGGACACCCATTGAGCTCCCGAATGAAAACATGAAAATTCATGAACTGATCTTGGAGGACCACCACCAAACAACTGAACTTGTTGATATGATTGGGGCTTGCTGGGGCTCCTCCCAACGAATTTTGTGAGGAATTGCGAATGAAAGGAGTCGCAGTGAAATTTGTGCCTAGCTTGCTCAAGGAAGATCAAAAGTAGTCATGACTGAATGCATGTCATGAACTGAAAAAGCAGTTGGAAGTTGATCGGGACGTTTTTTTTTTATCAAAGGACTATTTTCGAATGTCATCACTGGTGACGAATGCTGGTGCTATGGAATTTGCAGATGTGGAAGAAGTGAAGCAAAAAACGACAGAGGTGTTAAAAGGCATCACTTTGCAAGAGTTCATATACATACATAAGGCAACTTGACAGACTTGTTAGTATGTCAGACAAAATTCTGCTAAGGTTGATTTTGCCTTCCATCCTTTCAGGGTTGATAAAAACAAGGACCAATTAAGCACCAGTTACTCCCTTCCCAAAAATTTTAGGCCTTGTGCCTACAGAGGAATAGATATGAGTGTGTGTGTGTGTGTGTGTGTGTGTGTGTGTGTGTGTGTATATGTGTTTGTGCATGTGTTTGTGTGTGCTCTTTGTTCATGTTTCATAATCAACTGCTTCAACCAAGGGATCTATAGGGATCAATAAATTTAATACCAAACTTTAGAAAATACATATTAGAGTTGGTGTGATCAACCAAAAAAACAAAAAAAACAATAAAAACAATTAAGAAACTCAGAGCAGCTCCCCTCTGTGTTCCTGGTCTAATGCCTAAAAGAAAGAAATAAAAATGTGAAACAGTATTAAAATGACAACCAGACATATACTGGGGTAAATTTATCCACAGACTATACCCCTTAACAACAAATTTAATCAATTTTTGCCCACCCCCAATTCCACATCACCCCCAACCTGCTGGCCTTGTGCCAGAATCTGAAACCAATATGCCTTCATTTGTTGAGGGGGCAAACTGGCAGATTTTTTAACACATTAGGCAAAAAGCTCTCGTTAACATGTTGGGCAAAATTTTGTCTGTCTTTATGTTCTGTGTTCAAATTCCGCTGAAGTCAACTTTGCTTTTCATCTTTTTTTGGGGTCACTAAAATGAGTACCAGTTGTGTACTGGGGTGACAGAGGTTGATGTAATCTCTTTACCCACTTCCCCGTACTTGCCAGCCTTGTGTTATAATTTGAAACCAAAGCATCTTCATTAGTTCAAAACCTGGTAAAAGATTACTTTGAACTGCTGTACATTCTCTTGGTTCAATAAGATAATCTACAGTTATCATAGAAGAATTAGGCACTGCACTTCATAAATTGTAATTAAAAAAAAGAAATTAATTTAATATTGTGGTTATTACTATTTGTGATTGCTTTATCTCAGGAGATGGGGATGAGGTCCAATATCAATTTACAAGTGCAATTATTTTATTTTATTCATATTACTGATGAAGCCTTTGATCATGGTATGATTCACACATACTTATTCAGCTTTTTCTGTAAACCTTAGTAGGTCTACACTTATGCAATTATTATTGTTGTTATTATTATTATCATCATCGTTATTATTATTATTATTATTATTATTATTATTATTATTTTTATTTTTATTTTATTATCATTATTGCTGTTGTTGTTGTTGTTATTATTATTATTATTATTATTATTATTATTTATTTATTTATTTTTCTTTCAACTTCTTATGCTGCTTTTGTAACATTTCATTTTGTCGTAGCAGATTGGCAATGGTGAATACTTCACACCCTTCACTGCTTAATGAACAACAAACAATTTGAGGACACAACTAGTCCAGTAGGAACATAAAATATATATTTATGCATGTGCGTATGTCTGTGCATGTCTGTGCACGTGTGTGTGTGCATACACATTGATTGATCTATGTATGTGTGCATGTGTGCACACGCACACTCATACAGACACACACACATATAAATACATACACAAACACTCACACACACATATATATATATATACATATACATATACACACATATACATATATATATAGATACACCTATACATATGTATATGTATATACTTATTTATGTATGTTTATGTATGTATGTATATATATATATATATATATATATATATATATATATATATATGTATGTATACATGCATATTTATGTTTATGCATGTATATATATATATATATATATATATATATATATACATGTATGTATAAATATATATCTGTGTGCATATATATATATATATATATATATATATATATATATATATATATATATATCTGTATGTGTGTGTATGTATATAAATATAAATATATATATTCAAGCACATATATATATATGAATGTATTCATATAATCACAAATGCATAACTGTGTGTGTGTTGGTTTATTAGCTTTCGGTACCAAAAAAAAAAAACAAGATAATAATAATAATAATAAAAAACGAAAAGAAAAGAAAAGAGAAAAAGACATCATAGAATCAAAGTCTTGATTTGAATGAAAGAACTAAATATTAAAGATCTTCTAACATCAATCAAGGAATTATTGCGATTGGTATGATAATTGTATATTTGCCCATAAGCTAATGGACTCTAAGTAGGTGAGATAGGTGATGAATAGGAAATGGCTGAAATAGTCTGTTTGTCTTTATCGATTATAAAAGTGTCTCCTACCAACATATAAAGTCATCATTGATTTTGCTTGAACAGCAAAGATTTCTAACTTCAAAATGAAAGAGGGGGGAAACTTTGTGGAATTCTTAACTAACTGCACTTTTCGTATGAGTCGTTCTCTCTAACTAAAGATTATAATCATGTCATAAATTGTAACAGCTTTATTGTCTCTATTAAACATTGACCTATTGATGTTTATAAATACTCCCCTGAAGACTTACTTGTTCATGTAAAATATAGTAAAATGTACATACATCCAGCTAAGGTAATGGTAAGAATCTATCAACCTATTTACTGAATGCTGACCGCATTCTTTTTTTCTGCTGACCATGTCAAGGAAAGAAAGCCAGCTCTGTGACCTCAATACTAGACTGATACTTTATTTTATGTACCCCAGAAGGATGAAAACTGAAGTTGTTTTCTGGATCCAAACCAATAATACAACAGGTCAAAACAAACACAGTAAGGGATTTTGTCCAATGATGATGATGATGAGGATGATACATGCCCTGATATAATACGAGGCAGTGGTTCTCATGGTTTCTGATCTTAACTGATTAGAAGTGTTATCATGTACATTGTTTTGTCTTGGTGCAAAAATGCACAATAGCACGTGTTCTGCACAGTACTGCAGATTTATTTATCAGTTGTTTGACCTTAACCAGATGAGCAGGTCCCTTAGTGGCTGATGATATGTGCATCTCTGATCACGAGCAGGAGTAGTGGAGAAGCATCATAAATATGTGCTGAGAGGAATTTTTTGGGGTCTGAATAATTCACCTCTGGAAACATGATTTTTCATACAACATCCTTAAATAAACCTTATTCAGGGAGCTTTTGAGCTTTATGGGCTACTCGACCTGAAAAAAATTCTAACTGGGTCCCACCTGCAAGATTTTGCACAATTAATCTTGATATGAGGTCACCATGTTTTGCACATATAGTTGTGATGCATGTGCCTAGTATACCCTTATCAGACGGGTAGTCATGATGGGTGTATTGGGCTTCGCATATTTTACCTGGCATGCACTGCTCTCTCACTCAATGATAATAATGATGATAATAATAATAATAATAATAATAATAATAATAATAATAATAATAATAATAATAATAATAATAATAATTATTATTATCATTATTATTATTATTATTATTATTATTATTTCAAAATTTGGCACAAGGCCAGCAATTTCAGGGGAGAGTCTATGTCAATTAAATTAACCCCAGTGTTCAACTAGTACTTATTTTATCGACCCTGAAAGGATGAAAGGCAAAGCTGACCTCAGCAGAATTTGAACTCAGAATGTAAAGATGAATGCCACTAAGTAATTTGCCCAATGTGCTAACAATTCTGCCAGTTCTCTGCTTTAATTATAATAATAATAATAATAACGATAATGATGGTAGTGAAGAAGAAGAAGAAGAAGAAGAAGAAGAAGAAGAAGAAGAAGAAGAAGAAGAAGAAGAAGGCAATGGCAATGACAAAGAAGAGGAGAAGGAGGAGGAGAAAGACCTCAAACTGTTTCTTTTAATAACATCATGTTCATCTCTTTTAAAAGTGCTTCTCATGTATTTCCGATTCTAGCAGTATTGTTGACTTGAGTAACACTTCACAAATTGTAGACCATTCAAAAATTTCGTTTCCATTGAATCCAGTCAAATTTTGAAGTGTGCAATAAAAATCTTACGTACTTTAAACCAAACAGATTACTTAGAGAGTTCCCATTTTGTTTATAGCTATCTCAATGCTAAAACCAATTTTCAATTAGTTCAGCTAATGAAGTAAGAATAAACTCAATATAATATGTCAAATGTTAAACACAGAAATGCTTTGCTTAAAGCAAAACTTTGTTCCTTATCAGATCTTATCCAAAATCTAAGTTAAGCTCATTGATTGAATTCTTTCATATTTCATATGGCAGCTTGTATTTAGATATTTTACATGTGTCAAGTATACTTATATTTTGTATAGAGTAAATTAAGTTATGACATTCTCTTTACATTTCAGCTATTTCTGTTATTGTAGCATTTTAATTTATACCAAATGAGATAACATGAGAATGCATCGAGCTTAGGAAATTTTTGATATATAAATAACATCCCTTGTGAAATGCTCTTATAAAATTCATAATGAGCCAGCAACAGAACGTTTCCATTCACATTTGTTCTGTATAGTAGCAACATTTGTTCAAGAAGCACTGCAGAAACTATTAACTTTAAAATAGAGAAACATAAGAGAATTTCTCAGTAGTTGTTTGACCTGATCAATTTAGCTGCGAAATTTCTCTCAACAAAATTCCTCTTGTTCTTGCCTCATTTTGAAGGCTTTAACTTTAGAATACCTTACCTCACAATAAAATATGAAAGAATATAATAAGAATTACATTAAAATTAACTTTGAAGATTCTTACATAAATAAATTTAAAACAAACGTTATCTATTAAAGAATGGCTAGCATTTTCTTGTAACTTTGTTAATGTTGAATTGAAGATCAGAGTATCTCCATCTTTAAGTAACTGGTGGATCCTGTGTGTCTTTAGAAGAGGATGAAGATTCTGTGGAGTCTTCACAAAATTACAGTTAGGCTTTATATCTGAGATCAATGGATCTGAGATATTTATCAGTTTGAAGGGAACTTCAATTAAAATGAAAGATCATACACACATACACATGCACTCACACATACACACATCCCACCCATACATTCATACACACATACACATGCACTCACACATACACACATCCCACCTATACATTCATACACACATACACATGCACTCACACATACACACATCCCACCCATACATTCATACACACATACACATGCACTCACACATACACACATCCCACCCATACATTCATACACACATACACATGCACTCACACATACACACATCCTCCCCTATACATTCATACACATACATGCAAATGTATGTGGGTGCATGTGTACATACAACTTACAATTTCTTTAATGCCTGTGTCAATAAAACGCACTAAGTTATACTCTGATAGAAAGGTCATCCTGATATAGAAGTCAGGCCAAAATTAAAATGTGTGAGCATCAAATTACAAGAGTAGTGAGTCTGAATAAGAACTAACTCAAATTATGATGACGTATCTAACCCATGCTGGCATGGAAAGCAGCTGTAAAAAACGATGACGATAATGACAGAGATGATATACATGTTGCTTTATGGTGGCATATTTCTATCAGGTTTATGGTTTACTGATCAACATGTATATGGCAAACTGGTAGAGATATTAGAGAGAGTTAGATACAATACTTCATAGTACTTACCCGGACTTTCTGCGTCCAAGATCAAATCCTGCCAAAGTCGGCTTTTCCTTTTATCCCTTCAATTTTTTCTTTATCTTTTGCCTTTTATTCTTTCATTCAAAATTAATCAACCCAGGGTGGTGGATTAGTGGAAGGAAAAAAAGGCCTTGCAGTGTTTGTTTTGTTTCTTTGCAATCTCAGTTCAAATCCTGCCATGGTCCTCTTTAAAAGGTGGAATTAAAAATACTCACACAGACACCACCACCAAACATCTTGGGTATCTTTTGATAGAATTTGTTCCGTTATATGAACTTAGGTCAGTTCTCAAGCTTGAAGATGCCTTCTCCCCTTCCAGTAGTCTTGGAGGTTCAGTAAAGGGTCACAAGCACTCCCCACTCTTAACTAAAAGATTAAAACGGACTGAGATGATTGAATGACAACCGAGACAATATTATTGGTGATAGGTTAGTGATTGTCATGTTTAGAATATGGGGGTCCCAGTGGAATGTGTTTTTAGTGATATAAATATCCATCTATTTGATTGAGATAAGTGAGAAATTCTTGTAATATCATTTGGCGATGCTGGTGCTGATGATGGTGATGATAGACTTATCAACATAAGCTAGTATTTGAAATTTTAAGCTGTCATTAGATCAAATCATCGACTACAATTTTTATTTATAATGTCGAAGCGTCATGCCAAAGGGTCATTTAAAGTTTCACATCAAAGCTATAAAAGGAGAATGGTTTCATTTCTAAATAGATTTAATTTTCCAAATGAAAGGCATCACTTTGCCAAGACATTGTCAAAATAATTGCATGGAATAAAAGGTTGGCCAGGTTATGTAAATGCCAATGCATTGAACTAGTCTTTCAAGACCTTCTCTATCATTTAATCCATTTCATTCTTCTGAGCAAATATTCCAGAATTTCTTCAAATGCTTTTCACACTCATTTCAATAGTCTGAATAACTTTGTTTTCTCGACATTATGCAAAGAATTATCTTTCAAGTGATTTATTTTCTCTCCTAGCACCCACCGTTTGTAAACAATGCTGTGGATTGGCAGCAATTGAAGGGACAATGCCTTGATCTATTTATATATCTCCCTATGCATTTGGAGTTCAAATACTCACTTGTAAAAAGCAAATGGTACCTGTAATATACTGCACATGGCTTTTAATTGATTATACTCTTTCCTATAGTTTGTGGCTGCATGTAAACATGCAAATTATTATTATTATTATTATTATTATTATTATTATTATTATTATTATTATTAATAATAATAATTGCCCAAAGCACAGAGTGGTACTTGATATATAGTGAAAGTACACAATGAAAATTGGACAACTGAATAATAATAAAAATAATAATAATAATAATAATAATAATAATAATAATAATAATAATAATAATATACTCTGGGATATGCCAATACACACAGATAGAGAAATTAAGGCAAATAGACCAGATATAGTTGTCAAAGATCATTAAGAAAAAAATGCTTTCTAATTGATGTATCAATACCAGCAGATGACAACGTTTCTCGAAAAGAAATGGAAAAACTTTCAAAATACAAAGACCTGGAAATAGAGATAACTCGAATGTGGAGTCTAAAAACAGAAACAATTCCTATCATAGTAGGTGCCTTAGGTATAATAAAAAAATATTCAGACAAATACATAACAAAAACACCAGGACTTACAAATATATATAACATACAGAAAATTGCACTACTGGGTACTGCACACATCCTATGCAAAACACTTTCAATACAGTAACCATAAGAGCACCACTGAGTAAACAATACTCATTAAAATTTATTTCTATTTTCTGAATGGAACGATGTATTTTAACTGTGTGTCACCTCTTTCACTCATTCAATATGTGTAAACTTGGATCAAGCATTATAATGGCTAAGTTATATATCCTGTTCTATATTAGTACTCTATGTCTGTCAGTAGTTAAGGTCCTCCATCAGTCTCTTGTTCATTGTTGGAGAAAGACATCTGCAGTTTAGATTTCTTAGCACTCAGCAGCTCCGGAACCATCTTTCTGCTATTCTATGATCAACTGGAAGAGATCACCATGGCGGTTTATCATTGCTTAATATTTACTAGTCTTCTGCTCTCTTGGGGCTTACCATCAAGGCACAAGGCCTTTTTAAACCTTAGGTGGAGGGATTGGTTCACATGACATTGGTGAGCTTATGTGACACATATCTTGGAGCCATCCTCCTCCAAATGCTGTTCATCTTACCGACAAGACCCTCTTCTTTTATCTGACCCTTAAATGGTGCCTTTGACAGGTGCTTTCATTCTGAACTGGAACAAACCTGTGAGTGGTAGTGACTAAGGAGTAACCCCTTGTTCTTCCAAACTCTTCCAAACTCTTCCAAACTCTTGGTTGTCCAAGATGGCGTCTCACTACTGAATGCAGTTTCATATGCTGCCTTGGCATAAATCTTGAACAAATTGAATTTTACTTTGCATTGCTTTGAAGATGTAGCAATTGAGACTGGAAATCAACTTTGTGGTCCTCACTGCTTCACCATGCTCACATGGCTTGTATACGAGATGTGGTCAGGACCCTTCTTCTTTTAGATGTAATATCAAAATAGAAAACTGTCATGTGAGATAACCTCAATGTATTTGTGTTATTCTTATCAATCCTTTAGGGAATACATGAAAAGTCAATGCCCAAATGAAGATGTTATCATAACGTCTTTCACTGAGATCAATGTTATCTTTGTGAAGATATATTGAACAAAATCAATTTCACAGACAGAAATCGATTTGGATCTGTTTTTCAAGATTGGTAGCAAAATATGTTTTGATTGTATTCTTTCTGACATCAATGGCCATTCTTTATTGTTGTCCATTATTGATTTCACTTGTTCAACAATTTTAGATTGTGTTGGTTAATTGTAACACGGTTCACTGCTGTTGAGTCATGTCAATGCAAAAGTATTGGTAGTCTTTGAGGAAGTTCTCTGTTTCCTGTTGGCGCACTTATGTGGAACACAATCACTGCACTGCTTTCTTTTGATGGTGAGCAAAGCAGCCGTTTGAACTTTGTATTTAGGGGAAGATATACTTGAACTGTCAAGGTCAATGGCTATTTACTATTGAAATTGGTTCAGGATTCTGCTGTTGGATATGAAATTAGATATTGTGTGAATTATTCTTGAGAAAGACCAAGCTTCTGTGAATCTCTTAGAATTTATTATTTCTAATTGTAAGATGCTTAATCAGCAAGAAATTGGAATATTGGAATATGTACTGCAAATAGAATTGAGTTTGATCTGAAGCTTCTTTTAAGGTGCATTCTTTATTCTCTTATCAATGTAATACTGTGTTTATTGTGTTGGAATGTAATGTATTTGTATTCATTTCTTTTCATACTTGTCTCTGTGTGTGTGTGTGTGTGTGTGTGTGTGTGTGTGTGTGTGTGTTTGTGTGTGTGTGAGTGTGAGCGTATCACGTTAAGTATTTCTGTCAATATATCTATCTGTCTGTCTTATCTGTGTATGTGTGTGTGTGTATATATCGTCATCAATGTATATATTTATACACAGCATGAAGCATTGAACAAACAGCTAGATGAACGCTAGATATTCTTCGTTTATGTCAATGACAGATTTGATTTCCTATCGTTGTGAATGAATGTAATTAAAGTCTAATTAGAATTAAATATGAATTTTGTTCTCGTTAGGAATATTCAATTCTATATTTATCTGAAGATGGAGATCATAAATTTTTGCACTGAATGCTTTTTTCCCCCTGTAATTTCTTGTTGATCGCATTTCTTTGTAAATTCAGTTTTGTTTACTCAAAAGTTTTCATTTTGTGTATATTTATTTGTTTATTGTCTTTAACTGGAATAAATTAGTCAGTTTCTTCGTTACAATATACTTCAGTTCCTAGTTTTCTTACATTCCTTTGAGTTTTCCTTAATTAACAATGAAATTATCTTTTTTCCCCTTATGGCTATTCATGTGGGTAATTAGCAGTAAACTAGATGAAATAATAACTTGATTGATTGCAAAAATTAGTTATTTTACTTACTCAAAGAGGCAACTAAATAACTCTAAATAAATGCCTTACTGTTTCATTGAAATGAAACAGTACAAATCAGCCTAGAAGCTTCTATGTACTTGGTTCACCTACTTAATTTAACAAACAAATTATTCTTTCAACTAGATACCAATACAAGCCAATAAGGAACTTTCTATAGATTCAGTTCAGATAACTCCATGTTACAACCAAAATCTCTTTTCAACTTTCTATGATCTTTAAGCATCACTCTTTTTTTTTTTCTGTAGGCAATGAAAGACTTACTACCAATGAACCTGTGTTAATTTAATTGCTTGTACATTCTTTTCAGTTTCTAAGACACATCTCACAGATGTTCTGAGATGCCTCATCAGTGATGTTTCTGGGGTCATATGGAGTTTCAGGCCTTTCAACATCAGATCTCATTTCCCAGGTGACCTAGCCAGGTTGATTAACTCTCAGCTTGTATCCTAGTAGCAGCAAACCACTGGTCTGCCCTCTTTATCCAATGCCCTTTAGTGGATTTTTTTGCAGCTTCAGTGATAGAATTTATGGCCTTCCTCTTTGCTGCACCAGAGACTCCAAATTGAGTCAGGGTTTTGCAGAATGAATGCCTCTCAAAACCCCAGCAGCCTACTTCAGTTACCTTGCAACATGCCTGCTGATCCTGGTTTCTACTCTACTCTACCTGCTCCTGGTGTTTTGGCAAACCTTTCCCTCATGAGCCTCCTCCATATGTCCCCCCACCCAGGGTACAGTTAGTTCCCACATAATGTCTGGTAGAATTGGAGAAGATCACTATATCAGGGTGTAGTGCT